>NC_057803.1:135294092-135588814 GCF_018294505.1 Triticum aestivum | reverse complement strand
TGGCATCGCGGGAGGAACCAGGGAAGGAGGAGGCAGCCAGGCAGGGAGGAGGTGGCCGGGGCGCGTGGCCGCGCGCGCCACCGAGCAGCTTCGGGGCGAGGGGGGGGGGGAAGACGACAGGGGGTAGCGGTGGCGGGCTGGGCCGCTGGAGGAGCTGGGCCAGGCTCTGGTGGGCTGCACGGGTAAGCTGAGGTAAGTTCTCTCTCTGCTTTTATTTTTTTCTTCTGTTTTGTTTTATTTAATGTATTTTGCCACTGTTTTGAATTTAAAATAATTCAAACAATGCCAAAAACTCCTCTGAATATTTTATATTGCTAGATGGACTTTTCCAAAAGCTTATAAAATATTTCAGGGGTATTTGAAATTATATTCTAATTATATGAATATAATTCAAATTCAAATAGCTAATGAATTAAATCCATAGTCCCAAAAATAATTCCTTAAAAATGTTCAATATTTTGGTTGGGACCAGAATCCTTACCAAAAATTATCAAACATTTAAGAAGAGCATTTTGGAGCAATGAATGAGATTTCTAGGGTTTTTGCCCCTCTTTTATTTAAGTTTTTGAGGCTTCCAAAATTCCTCAGTTCAAGTTTCGAAAATATAGACATGATGCACACATGAAGCTAGCCTAGAGCACTACCAGCAGCTAGGGATGTGACAACTCACCCCCACTAAACAAGAATCTCGTCTCGAGATTCAAGCGTAGGGTAAGGTGAAGGGTAAACGCAACTAGTATAATCTTCACGATCCAGGTTGCACTTCAAATGAACGTTGATTCGATCACCATCTTTGTCTTGTCGTCTTGTTCTGAGAACTCCAACTAATCATGACAAGAACAGGAAAGGGAAACTCTAGAAGGATCGAACTTCTCGAAGGTCGAACAACTCACGGAATGAGACATAGAACCATCTCTCGGGTTGAGACACGAGATACACATCAAGAGGGGTGGAAAGAAACGGATGACGAAGGTTCACTAGGTAGACAACGATTCCACACCTAAGAAGGTGGTAAACGATTGTCAACGTAGCGAGGAGTTAAGTTGACATGACACCATAATGATGCACCTTAGGGAAGGTGACTCGAAGATATATCCCCTTAAGTGGCAAAAAGAATTACCTTTGATATAGAGATCATTGAGACTCTCTATATCAGCCTAAGGCAAATCACAGCAATCGATTGGCGGGGGTCGGTAGAATGGCATACTCGGACTTGGATGATGTGGATTACCTTGTTGAAGACAACGTAATGGATGAATTTTCTTATCACCGGAAATGGAGGAGACCCATGGTAGAATGATACATTGGCGGTGCAAGCTGGGAACAAAATGCAAATGCTGGGAATGATTCTGGTAACTGGGGAAGAACCCAGCAATAGGGAGTGAATTCACTGTCTAAAAAGGTCATAGCATTGCCGAGGAAACTGAGAGGAATCCCAGTTAGTGCCGATGATAACACCTAGCGCTTGTGCGTGCTCTCAAGAACTTGAGCATTTCCATATTCATCAAGGTTTTACCAACATCCGTGTCAAGGATCCTGGCAACACAACATGCTACCATGATGAATGATGATGGATGATGCAGATGCAAAGGAAGATAACACCTTCTCAGATTACACCTTAGCGAAGCCAAGTAACAAAATCTGGATGATCGACCGAGAGACATTTAGCACTCCGCTTCTAATGTTCTCCTTGATGTGCTAGTGTAACCCATTCATAGAAATGGTCTGGTATCTAGGACATCAAGTAAAAGGTCGGACTTCAGGATCTCAAAATCCATAGGGGCAACTAGGGAGTAAATCCTACGAAATCCCTATGGGGAGGTGGCCAACTTCATCAATCAAGATATTATAATAACAGGTCTTCCGGCTGGGTGTGTTGGCCACGACATCCACTTTACCGGTTATCGCGCGACCAATATTATAATTCTTGGGAAATGTTCCAAACCATCATATCTGCCTGAGATTCAGATCTGGTTGGTGTCAGGATATTCCAGACTCATCGAGTCTAGGAAGAAAAATGGAAGTTTGCAACACAAATCGACGAGATGACGTTGCGGGATTCTCGGGAGATGAACTACGATAGCAAGCCCCAAAACATGAGCTGGTTCTGCTACAAACATGTGAACACGTTGTCCAAGACAAGCATGACCACAAAGTAGTCTTATAATAAAACACTACCGAGTTCTGGTTGGGAGCCATCATCAAGGATATCGAAGTCTTTACGCAAGTCCATGGATTAGATCCCAAGCATAGACTTCTTTTCCTCGAACAAGTCAATCAGTGGCTTGGTGTGCTAGGATATACATATGGAATGAAGATGATCAGTCTAACAGACCACAGAATTCTTCACACGTGCATGACCGACTTGGGATGATTCCAAAGGAGCAAAAACAAACTTTCTCGAATTCACGACGGCAACTTACATCAAAATGCACGTGAATCGAAGGAAGTCACTCCTTTCATCAAACAAGTACTTCATGAGCTAGCATGAAGAAAATGCTTTCAAAAGTTTCCAACACTAACTTAATGTTCAACAACATCATGGAGGAGATAAGGATGTTGTCAATGGGCTCAACAACAACTCATCGGAATTTCCATATCACTGGACTTCCACCATCATGTGAACACGGTGATAGCATTGGTCAGACCCAAAAGATATAATGGTGTATGCTCGAGGGATCAACCACGAGTAAGACAACATTACGAACATCGTTGGTTCTGACTTGATTTGACGATAGCCCACACTCAAATCAAAGGATTTATAAGACAATAGGTCCAGCAACTGATCACAGGGACCAATCGATGAAGATATCATCTTTCTTCAATACACACTACACAAGAATATCCCTTTGGAACGAACTAAGTCAGGCAAGCTTTTATCTTCCAACCCTCCAAGTTGTCGTTTAGCTTAACCAACTAGCTCAGGGATATCTAACACCGACTCTTGGAGAGAAGGTGGTTCACAAGAAACCAACTTGATCACGAGCTCAACATAGCGGTCAGGTGACAACCTGGTAATACTTCTGAGAAGATATTCATAAAATCACGAACCACCGGTATGTTACTAAGCTCGAGAACAATCTTGCTTTTTAGGGCAAGACGATATGATCAATAGAGCAAGGATTTGAAATAATCCTAACTCATCGATCGAGGAGTGAACCAGGAGAATGGACTAGGTAGCACGATCAATCTTAGAATGATGATTCAATAACCAACACACTAAGAATGAAATTATTGTCCTTTAACTACCCAGCAACGAGGTTGCTAGGCGTATTGATTTCACACATCATGATTCACTTGTCGGCACTCCGGCTGCAACAACACGGAACCGAGGAATGAAAAAGGATGGCGAGAAGTATCACTATGTCAAGAATTCACAAAAGGTGGTGCAATTCTCATGAAATTCCTGTCATAAAGAAGGTAATACTTCAGGGTAGAGCAGACCAGAAGCTGGATTAACTTGATCTGCGGAACACAACTACCTTGACCCAATCCTAAATATGGATGAGGTACTGGAGTTTGTTTCTCCAAGTCATTCAGGACAGAATGGCTTGACGGACCACAAGAGTAATAAGCATTGACAACACGAATGCACAATTACTCCTGACTATCAATTGATAGACGAGGGTCAGAATGCAACTAAAGAGAACAACTCAAAGGAACATATAATTTTCTGAGTTGTGGATGCATAGATTAGTATATCGAACCAAGGTCAACATATTTCTTCCGGATAACCCATGCAGAAAGGTAGAACTGGCAGAGTCACAATTATGAATGGAGAACCCATAGAGAGCACTCCTGTTGTGATCTTTTGATCCAACAAACTTTTGCCGTAAGTGGTTGATGGTATTTGGAAGAAGGATATACCACGGACCTCGAGAACTACTGCAAAGGTTACTAATATCCTAAAGGCGCTAGCAATTACTATCAACATGAGGTAAGTAGAGTGAATCTCGGGTTCAAGAACCCAGGAATAGAATACCTACTACCAAGTAGCATCACGGGATGCTTTCGAGAATGATGGCCAGAATCATCACACTGGGAACACAAATCATGGCTAAATTACTAGATGATCCCCTAAGACACCTAGGGTCATAATACTAGCTCCAACATATATGTCAAGGCAATAAAGTACCTCAACTCACTGATTTGTGTGATTAATCTGACCAAAGGCACATCGGAAACAGGAGGAAGGGATTTGCAAATGCATCCGACTATTTAGAAACCTGGGATGACTCGGACAGCATAACGGCTGTAAATGCTCAGAAAAGAATTGAGACATTCACAAAAATGGTGGCATAACCACTCGGAAGCACAATATCAAGGTTTCGAGATCAACAGTTAACGCACGGAGGTAGTAGAGACTGAACTCAAGCTTAAATCGAACCATCTTATAAGTCTACGGATTAGTAACACGTGATCCTGATAGAAAGAAGAGATAGCCTAGTTCTTAATCCCCGTAGGAAAGATAAGATGACTCAGATCAGAAGGGCATAAGGTATAAGGAGTAAAAAGAGCCTTACGTTCCATCCCACAATCAATTCCCTTATATAACTAAAGCATTTCTAGACTCAACTTCGACCAGTTTGGCTTGGTAATCGTACAGGCAGTCAAGCTCTGATACCAACGCTGTCAGGACCCCAACTCAATGCCACATCGATCCAGCATGTAACACCTCATATCACTTTGCGGCCTCACGCACGGTATTCCCACGGGTGTCGCCTTACCTTTGCCCGGGACCGTTTGCGCCTTTTGGCACACGTATATGACAGTGTCGCTAGCATCCATATGATAAGGAGCCCGGGCTGACATGGCTAGTCGTAAACCCAAAGTGGCACAAACTTACAGGGACAGGCATCCATGACCAGCATCGGACGTGTCGGTCATCAGCGAGTGAACCCAGGCTGTAGCACTGGGCTAGCAGGACTCCGGTGAACCGGGCTGTAGCAGGCTAACAGGATTCCGGTATTCATCGCGTGACATTTCCCCGAAGGGACAGACACAGGAACGAAGAAGGACCCATGCCGGCCAGCCTAAGTGTTCCGGAGCAGTAGCAAGCTACCATGGCTCAGTGGAAACACTAGGAGACATTTCCCGGTAAGAGAGGCTACTAAAGATAAACAACTAGATGGTCAGATCCCACACATACCAAGTATTTCAATAACATACACACAATATGCTCGATATGTGCAAATACAACATGGCATCACAACATGACTCTACGACTCAAGTAATTTATTCATTAGGCTCCGAGGAGCGAGATATTACAAACATGGGTCTCATGACCCAACAATCAGAGCATACATGTCAAAGCACAAGCGGAAGTTATCATGTCTGAGTACAGACATCTATAAATGAAAAAGGCTGAGAAGCCTGACTATCTATCAGATCCTGCCGAGGGCACAAGATCGTAGCTGAGGTAACAAGCTAAACGTCGAAGTCCACGTGGAACTACTAACGAGACCGAAGTCTCTCTGCAAAAACATAAATAGGCAAACGTGAGTACAAATGTACCCAGCAAGACTTACATCAGAACTATCTACATATGCATCATTATCAACAAAGGGGATGGTGGGGTTTAACTGCAGCAAGCCAGCTTTGACTTGGTGGCTATCCTGAACTACGACTGCAAGTAACTCTTTTGAGGTGGCGCACACGAGTCCACATATTCACCATATCAATACACCACTATGGATCCGCTCCCGTCTCCCTACGAGAACGCCATCCATAGCACTCACGCTTATCTTGCGTAATTTAGAGTATCCACTTTCACTTGTCTATGAACTGATATAAGGGGTCCACGTTTCCATATCCGAGGAATCCGGCTATTCGAATAGATAATGATAACCCTGCAGGGGTGTACTTCTTCACACACGCTCCCGCCACTTACCGCCCTGTACACGTCATGTACCTCGGCAACCTTCAAGCGGAAGCCGGGCGAGGGAGTCGGCCACGACCTGACTAACCGAACAAGTCTCTAGTCCAGGTTTATCGCCTATTCGGGTTCCATCCGCAAGGAGATCCGGCCGGGGTGTCGCTCACGGCCCCAAACGATGTGTGCAGGGTTCCCAAGCCCACCAACCGGGTGCTGCTTGGTACACTGGGCCACTGTGCCTAGTCTGTCCCAAGCCCACCTGTACCGGGTGCCACTTGGTAGACTACTAACACTACCTACAAACGCCAGAAACTAGTTGCAACTCCTGGACAGAGATCATGTTGATTAATAAGTCGAGAGGGGTCGAGTTACCGGAACCCAATGTGTGGTAGTAACTGGTCATGGATCACAAACACAGAACTCAGTTCCTGAGGTCGGCTGCAATGAGAGAACCCACCATGTACTCCTACATGGCCTCTCACCGCTACCTTTACCAAATCGTGTTCACACACTTAGTTCACCCATAGTAGGACATGTTCACACGCCTCTGATTCATCCCCGACGAATCAAACCTGACTCAACTCTAAGCAGTAGCAGGCATGACAAACAAGCATGAATGAGTAGGCACAACAGGGCTCAAACAACTCCTACTCATGCTAGTGGGTTTCATCTATTTACTGTGGCAATGACAGGTCATGCAAAGGATAAAGGGGTTCAGCTACCGCAGCCAGTAACAAATATGTCGTTGTTGTCCTAATGCAGTAAAAGAGAGCAGGAGCAAGAGAGAGTGGGATTTTATCGGAATGAACAAGGGGGTTTTGCTTGCCTGGCACTTCTGAAGATAGCATAGCTCTTCATCGGTGTCATCGATCACATCATCGGTATCACGTCTATCGAGAGGGGACAAATACCGACAGCACAGAAAGGAACACAATCAATGCAATGCACAATATGATGCATGATCATGACATGGCAAAATGAATGTCTTTTGGGCTAATGCAACTAAAACCAGATTAAATGAAGTTGGTTTGAATCCAAGATTCAAATTCAACTCCATATGTGATTATTTAAATGCCATTTAATTGATTTGTGCTAAACAGCAGCTATAAGTTGTTCTAACATGCATGAAAATGGTACAGATGGATTCCTTGAATTTTTCTGATAATTTTTCATATATAAATTATTTAATTTGGAGTTACGGTTAATTTTCTATGATTTATTGAAGTTTATACAATTTCTGGAATTTTCTGAATAAAAACAAATCCAGAAAACAATACTGCGTCATCCTGACTCATGATGACGTCAGCAGGTCAACGTGGCACAGTCCAGTCAAACCTGACAGTGGGTCCCGCATGTCAGTGAAATTAGTTTAGTTAGAATTTAATTAAACTAAACTGGGTTAATTAACAGGGCTGGGCCCCACCTGTCAATGAGTCAGTGGGTTAGCTAAAATTTAATTAGCATCTAAACTAAATTAGCAGGGCCCCGGGCCCACATGTAAATGACCCAGGGGAGGTCAAACCCCTGGTCAACAGGGCCTAACACGCCGGCGGTTCGTCGCTGGTGGCAACAGGCGCGGCGGAGGGATCGGGCTCGCTCCTCCGGCGTCCAAATGGACGGAGGAGAGCGGCTACGGAGAGCTGGAGCTCACCCGCGCCCGTTTCAGCAAGCAGCAGCAGCTAGGGCGGCCGGAGACGACGGCCCCGAGCTCGGCAGCGGCGGCCGGAGCACGGCGAGGTCGGGGTTGGCGCTAGGGGGCACGGCAGGTCGCACGGGTGGGCGCGCTCGGCTCCTGGAAGGGTGCTGAGCATGTTGCCGTGGTCGGGAGTTAGCTACGGTGGCTCTAGCACCATCTGCGTCATCGCCGGCAGCGAGGAACGGTCGGCTCCGACAGCCAGGGTGGTTAGAGGGCGTGGACGGGCACGGAGAGAGAGGGGAAATGGACAGGGGCTCACGGTGAGTTCGAAGAGAAGGTCGGCGTGCTCGGGGAGGCGGTGGAGACGGCGAATCAACGGCGGCGGTGGTCGGAGCCCGAGGTGGAAGACGACGGCGATGGCGATGTTCCGGGACCGTAGTGGAGTATAAAAGAGGGGCAAAAACCCTAGAAATCTCATTCATTGCTCCAAAATGCTCTTCTTAAATGTTTGATAATTTTTGGTAAGGGTTCTGGTCCCAACCAAAATATTGAACATTTTTAAGGATTTATTTTTGGGACTTTGGATTTAATTCATTAGCTATTTGAATTTGAATTATATTCATATAATTAGAATATAATTTCAAATACCCCTGAAATATTTTATAAGCTTTTGGAAAGTCCATCTAGCAATATAAAATATTCGGAGGAGTTTTTGGCATTGTTTGAATTATTTTAAATTCAAAACAGTGGCAAAATAAATTAAATAAAACAAAACAGAAGAAGAAAAATAAAACAGAGCAGAAGACTTACCTGGACTTACCTGTGGAGGCCCACCCACCTGGTGGCCCAGCAGAAGCCGGCCCAGCCCACCACTACAGCCCTCCGTCGTCTTCCTCCCCTCGCCCCGAAGCAGCTACGTGCTCGCACGCGCACGGCCGCGCGGCCACCTCCTGCTTGCCGACGAGCCCCTGGCCGCGTGGAAGACTCCCGCAGGCCGTCCCGATCCCGCTGACCGTTTCGCTCACTCTCCCCCCCTCGACCCTACCTCCTCTGCTCCCTCTCTCCCGCCTGGACCGAACGGAGCCGCCGTCACCGACGAGCTCCCTCGCGGCCACAGCCACCCCCTCGCTCCCTCTCCACACCCCTGAGCTCCGTCCCGACCCCCTGAAGCTCCACCACGACGCATGCGACACCGGGTGCCCTGTAGCCACGCCATCAACGCCATCTTCATCGCCACGGCCGGCAATCGCTGCCGTTCGATTCGCCGCCGACAGGACGTCCCCGAGCCCACTTAGCGTCTCGTCCGACTCCCCGTGAGCTCCTCTTCTCTTCCCCTCACTCCCCGCACCTGATTTCGTCCCCTAGCTCCTTCTTCCACCACGGCCGAAGCTCGCCGCCACCGTGCCTCGTCGCCGTCGTGGCCAGAGCCACTGGAGCTCCCACCCGAGTACACCAGTGTGCTCAGCGCGCCTCCATGAACCTGCAGCTACCAGTAGCTCCGCCTCCCGTGCCTCTAGCACCATACTCGGCTGCTCCCGAACGCCGGCCGCCGCCACGAGCTCGACCCCGGCGAGCTCGAACCACCCCAACCCCTCCCATTTGGCTCTCTGGATGCGCAAGAGCGAGGGCTATGCCCTGGTGCCCTCAGCGCGCCAATCCAACGCCCTAGCGCAAGCCCGGCGTGCCCCCGCCGTGTTCTGTGGTCGCCGTCGGCTGGTCTCCGACGTGCTGACGTGGCGCCGTTGTTAGGGGCTAATGACCCTGCTAATTAGCCCCTGTGACACTGACAGCTGGGCCCCACGCCCTTAATTAACCACGGCTTAAACTTCTGTTAGTTTAGGTTAATCATAGTGGCCCCACGCGTCAGGTTGACTTTGCTGACGTGGTCATTGGCCGGACCCACCTGTCATTGACCCTGGGCAGCACTGTGTCACTGACCAGTGGACCCCACTGGTCAGGTTTGACCCGGACCAGCCCAGTTGACCCTGCTGACGTCACTGTGACGTGGGGCTGACGCAATAAGTATTTTCTGGATTTAAAAATAATCAGGAAATTCCAAAAAATAGCTAAAACTTCAATAAATCATAGAAATTCAACCGTAACTCCAAATTAAATAATTTATATATGAAAAATTATCAGAAAAATTCAAGGAATCCATCTGTACCATTTTCATGCATGTTAGAACAACTTATCACTACTGTTTAGGACAAATGAAGTGAATGACATTTGAATAATCACATATGGAGTTTGAATTTGAATCTTGTATTCAAACCAACTTCATTTAATCTGTTGCTAGTTGCATTAGCTCAAAACACATTCATTTTGCCATGTCATGATCATGCATCATATTGTGCATTGCATTGATTGTGTTCCTTTCTGTGTTGCCGGTATTTGTCCCCTCTCGATAGACGTGATACCGATGACGTGATCGTTGACACTGATGAAGACTCAATGTTATCTTCAGAAGTGCCAGGCAAGCAAAAACCCCTTGTTCATTCCGATAAAATCCCACTCTCTCGCTCCTGCTCTCTTTTACTGCATTAGGACAACAACGACTTATTTGATACTTGCTGCGGTAGCTGAACCCTTTATCCTTTGCATGACCTGTCATTGCCACAGTAAATAGATGAAACCCACTAGCATGAGTAGGAGTTGTTTGAGCCCTGATGTGCCTACTCATTCATGCTTGTTTGTCATGCCTGCTACTGCTTAGAGTTGAGTCAGGTCTGATTCATCGGGGATGAATCAGAGGCGTGTGAACATGTCCTACTATGGGTGAACTAAGTGTGTGAACACGATTTGGTAAAGGTAGCGGTGAGAGGCCATGTAGGAGTACATGGTGGGTTGTCTCATTGCAGCCGTCCTCAGGAACTGAGTTCTATGTTTGTGATCCATGACCAGCTACTACCACACATTGGAATGCTTAAGTGCCCCTCTCGACTTATTAATCAACTTGATCTCTGTCCAGGAGTTGCAACTAGTTTCTGGTGTTTGTAGGTAGTGTTAGTAGTCTACCAAGTGGCACCCGGTACAGGTGGGCTTGGGACAGACTAGGCACAGTGGCACGGTGTACCAGGTGGCACCCGGATGGTGGGCTTGGGAACCCTGCTCACATCGTTTGGGGCCGTGAGCGACACCCCGGCCGGATCTCCTTGCGGATGGAACCCGAATAGGCGATAAACCTGGACGAGAGACTTGTTCGGTTAGTCAGGTCGTGGCCGACTCCCTCGCCCGGCTTCCGCTTGAAGGTTGCCGAGGTACATGACGTGTACAGGGCGATAAGTGGCGAAAGCATGTGTGAAGAAGTACACCCCTGCAAGGTTATCATTATCTATTCGAATAGCCGGATTCCTCGGATATGGAAACGTGGACCCCTTGTACAGTTCATAGACAAGTGAAAGTGGATACTCTAAAATACGAAAGATAAGCGTGAGTGCTATGGATGGCGTTCTCGTAGGGAGATGGGAGCGGATCCATAGTGGTGTATTGATATGGTGAATATGTGGACTCGTGTGCGCCACCTCAAAAGAGTTGCATTGCAGTCGTAGTTCAGGTTAGCCACTGAGTCAAAGCTGGCTTGCTGCAGTCAAACTCCACCATCCCCTTTGTTGATAATGATGCATATGTAGTTAGTTCTGATGTAAGTCTTGCTGGGTACATTTGTACTCACGTTTGCCTATTTTATGTTTTTGCAGAGAGACTTCGGTCTCACTAGTAGTTTCGCGTGGACTTCGACGTTTAGCTTGTTACCTCAGCTACGATCTTGTGCCCCGACAGGATCTGGTAGATAGTCAGGCTTCTCAGCCTTTTTCATTTCTAGATGTCTGTACTCAGACATGATAGCTTCCTCTTGTGCTTTGACTTGTATGCTCTGAATGTTGGGTCGTGAGACCCCTGTTTGTAATATCTTGCTCCTCGGAGCCTATTGAATAAATACTTGAGTCGTAGAGTCATTTTGTGATGCCATGTTGTATTGCACATATCGAGCATATTGTGTGTATGTTATTGAAATGCTTGGTATGTGTGGGATCTGACTATCTAGTTGTTTATCTTTAGTAGCCTCTCTTACCGGGAAATGTCTCCTAGTGTTTCCATTGAGCCTTGGTAGCTTGCTACTGCTCCGGAACACTTAGGCTGGCCGGCATGTGTCCTTCTTCGTTCCTGTGTCTGTCCCTTCAGGGAAATGTCACGCGATGAATACCGGAGTCCTGTTAGCCCGCTACAGCCCGGTTCACCGGAGTCCTGCTAGCCCAGTGCTACAGCCTGGATTCACTCGCTGATGACCGACACGTTCGATGCTGGGTCATGGATGCCTGTCCCTGTAAGTCTGTGCCACTTTGGGTTTACGACTAGCCATGTCAGCCCGGGCTCCTTATCATATGGATGCTAGCGACACCGTCATATACGTGTGCCAAAAGGCGCAAACAGTCCCGGGCTAAGGTAAGGCGACACCCGTGGGAATACCGTGCGTGAGGCCGCAAAGTGATATGAGGTGTTACATGCTAGATCGATGTGGCATTGAGTCGGGGTCCTGACAGCGTTGGTATCAGAGCTTGACTGCCTGTAGGTTTACCAAGCCAAACTGGTCGAAGTTGAGTCTAGAAATTCTTTAGTTATATAAGGGAATTGATTGCGGGATGGAACGTAAGGCTCTTTTTACTCCTTATACCTCATGCCCTTCTGATCTGAGTCATCTTATCTTTCCTACGGGGATTAAGAACTAGGCTATCTCTTCTTTCTATCAGGATCACGTGTTACTAATCCGTAGACTTATAAATTGTTGGATTTAAGCTTGAGTTCAGTTTCTACTACTTCCGTATGTTAATTGTTGATCTCGAAACCTTGATATTGTGCTTCTGAGTTGTTATGCCACCATTTTTGTGAATGTCTCAAATCTTTTCTGAGCATTTACAGCCGTTATGCTGTCCGAGTCATTCCAGGTTTCTAAATAGTCTGATGCATGTGCAAAATCCTTTTCCTCTGGTTTCGATGCTCCTTTATGCCAGCTCAATCACACTAATTGTTGAGTTGAGGTATTCTATTGCCTTGACATTATGTTGGAGTTACTATTATGGCCCTAGGTGTTTAGGGAGTCACCTAGTAATCTAGCAATGTTTTGTGATCCCAGTGTGATGATTCTGGTTTTTATTCTCGAAAGCATCCCGTGATGCCACTTAGTAGTAGGTATTCTACTCCTTGGGCTTTGAACCCGAGATTCACTCTACTTACTTCATGTTGATAGTGTTTGCTAGTTCCTTTAGGATATTAGTAAGTTTGCGATAGTCCTCGAGGTCCGTGGTATTTCCTTCTTCCAAATACTATGAACCGCTTATGGCAGATGTTTATTGGATCAAAAGATCACAATTAGAGTACTCTTGAGGAGTTCTCCATTCATAAATCGTGACTCTGCCAGTTCTACCTTTCTGCATGGGTTATCCGGAAGAATTATGTTGAACTCGGTTCGACATACTAATTTATGCATCCACAACTCAGAAAATCGTATGTTCCTTTGAGTTGTCCCTCTTTAGTTGTCTACTGACCTTCGTCTATCAATTGATAGTCAAGAGTATGCGTGCGTTCGTTTGTCGATGCCTATTACTCTTGTGGCCCGTCAAGCCATTCTGTCCTGAATGACTAGGAGAAACAAACTCCAGTACCTCATTCATATCTAGGATTGGGTCAAAGTAGTTGTATTCCGCAGATCAAATGCCAATCCAGCTTTTGGTTCTGTTCTACCTTGGAGTATTACCCCCTTTATGTCAGAATTGTCATGAGAACTGCACCAACTCTCATGAATTTTGACGTAGTGATACTTCTCACCATCATTAGTCATTTCTCGGCCCTCGTGTTGATGCAACCGGAATACCGACAAATGAATTGTGATGTGTGAAATCAATACTCCTAGCAACCTCGTTGCTTGGTAGCTAAAGGATAATAATTTTATTCTTAGTATGTTGGTTATTGAATCACCATTCTAAGATTGATCGTGCTACCTAGTCCTTATTTCCTGGTGCACTCTTTGATTGATGAGTTAGGATTTGTCAAGTCCTCGCTCATTTGATCATATCATCTTGCCCTGAAAAGCAAGATTGTTCTCGAGCTTAGTAACATATAGGTGGTTCGTGATTTTCCGAAGATCTTCTCGGAAGTACTACCAGGTTGTCACCTGACCGCTATGTTGAGCTCGTGATCAAGTTGGTTTATTGTAAACCACCCTTTATCCAAGAATCCGTGTTGGATACCCCTGAGCTAGTTGGTTAAGCTAAACGACAACTTGGAGAGTTGGAAGATAAAAGCTTGCCTGACTTAGTTCGTTCCAAAGGGATATTCTTGTGTAGTGTGTGTTGAAAGAAGATGATATCTTCATCGATTGGTCCTTGTGATCAGTTGCTGGACCTATTGTCTTATCAATCCCTTGATTTGAGTGTGGGCTATCGTCAAATCAAATCAGTACCAACGATGCTCGTAATGTTGTCCTACTCGTGGTTGATCCCTCGAGCATACACCATTACATCTTTGGTCTGACCAATGCTATCACCGTGTTCACATGATGGTGGAAGTCCAGTGATATGGAAATTCCGATGAGTTGCTGTTGAGCCCATCAGTAGCATTTTGTCTCCCCCCATGAATCATGTTGAACATTAAGCTAGTGTTGGAAACTTTTGAAAGCATTTGTTCATGCTAGTTCATGAAGCATATGTTCGGATGTAAGTAGTGACTTTCCCTAATTCATGTGCATATGATGCAAGTTGCCGCCATGAATTCGAGGAAGATTGTTTTGTTTCCTTGGAATCATCCCAAATCAGTCATGCACACGTGCGAAGTATTCTGTGGTCTGGAGACTTGCAACCTTCATTCCATATGTGTCCCGAGCACACCAAGCCACTGATTGATTTGTTCAAGGAGAAGAAGTTCCTTCATAAGAGCTAATCATATGACTTATGCAAGGACTTCGTTATCCACGGTGATGGTTCCCAACCAGAACTCGGTAGTGTTTTATTGTAAGACTACCACGTGGTCATGCTTGTCTGGGACAACGTGTTCACATGTTTGTAGCAGAACCAGCTCATGCTTTGGAGCTTACTATCGTAGTTCATTCCCTGAGAATCTCGCAACGTCATCTCGTCGATTTGTGTTGCAAACTTTCGTTTTTCTTCCTAGACTCGATGAGTCTGGATGTCAGGACCCCGACTCGATGTCACATTGATCTAGCCGGTAACACTTCATATCACTTTGCGGCCTCACGCACGGTGTTCCCACGGGTGTCGCCTTACCTTTGCTCGGGACCGTTTGCGCCTTTTGGCTCACGTATATGATAGTGTCGCTAGCATCCATATGATAAAGAGCCCGGGCTGACATGACTAGTCGTAAACCCAAAGTGGCACAGACTTACAGGGACAGGCATCCATGACCCAGCTTCGAACGTGTCGGTCATCAGCAAGTGGGTCCGGGCTGTAGCACTGGGCTAGCAGGACTCCGGTAAACCGGGCTGTAGCGGGCTAACAGGACTCCGGTACTCAAAGCGTGACATTTCCCCGAAGGGACAGACACAGGAACGAAGAAGGACACATGCCGGCCAGCCTAAGTGTTCCAGAGCAGTAGCAAGCTACCATGGCTCAGCGTTAACACTAGGAGACATTTCCCGGTAAGAGAGGCTACTAAAGATAAACAACTAGATAGTCAGATCCCACACATACCAAGCATTTCAATCATACACACAATATGCTCGATATGTGCAAATACAACGAAGCATCACAACATGACTCTACGACACAAGTACTTTATTTAAGGCTCAGGGAGCCATACATAACATACACCAAGGTACGGGTCTCACGACCCAACATACAAGTCATACAGTCATACAAACCAGCAGCGGAAGTAACTTGTCTGAGTACAGACAACTAGTAAAATAAAAGAGGCTTGGAAAGCCTAGCTATACTACGTGGTCCTTCACAAGCTCAGGGTCACCACCTGGGTCTTTAGCCTACTCGTTGATGTCAACGTCTACATAGAACCCATCAGAAGGGGTTGCAGCGTCTTCTGTAAAATGTAGATTATAGCAACATGAGTACAAAGGTACTCAGCAAGACTTACATCAGATCCTACATACACGCATATTATCAAGAAGGGTTGGTGGAGTTATTGCAGCAAGCCAGCTTTGACTCTTGGCTAGGCTATCCTACGATACTCCAACTTGAAATGGTTTTGCGCACACGAGTCCACTACTCACCAATTCAATACACTTCCGAGGATCCACCTCTGTCTTCCTACGGAAGAGCCATCCTCGGCACTCACACTTATCTTGAGGCTTTTAGCAGTTTCCATTTACTTGTCTATGAACTGTATAGGCAACCAAGTAGTCCTTTACCGCGGACGCGGCTATTCGAATAGATTATGATAACCCTGCAGGGGTGTACTTCTTCATACATGTTTCCACCACTTAGCGTCTGCACACGACATGTGCTCGGCAGACTTCAAGCGAAAGCCGACGTGGGTGTAGACCACGACCTACCTAAACACTTAAGCCTCTAGTCCAGGTTTATCGCCTATTCAGGTTCCATCCGCAGGGAGTCCGGCCGAGGTTTCCCATACGGCCCCGAACGATGTGAACAGGGTTCCCGGGATACCTAACGGGTATTCGGTACACCGTGCCACGTACCTACCGCATCACAGCCCACCCCTACGGTCAGCGCTGTCCACGGCCTCCAGTAGGCTACAAACACCAGAAACTACTTGCAACTCCTGGACAGAGAGCTAGGGTGAATAAGAAGTCGAGCGGGGTCATATTTCAGGGCCCAATGCATGGTAGTGGCTGTATCTTAAATCACACATACAGATCTCAGTGCTTAAGATCGGCTTCAATGAAACAACCCACCATGTACTCCTACATGGCCTCTCATCGATACCTTTACCAAATCATGTTCACCACACCACTCTCATTTCCGACATAATCATTTCACTCTAGCCATCACCCAGATGAACCAGACCTGACACAACTCTAAGCATAGCAGGCATAGCAAGGTAGGAACAACACATACATATGGCTCAATCAACTCCTACACATGCTAGTGGGTTTCATCTAGTTACTGTGGCAATGACAGGTCATGCAGAGGAAATGGGTTCAACTACCGTAGCACACAGCAGTTTGAAACGCGTTGTCTTAATGCAGTAAAAGAGAGCAGGAGCGAGAACATGGGATTGTATCGATATGATCAAATGGTTGGTTGCTTGCCTGATGGTTCGATGCACTGATACGGTTCTTTGTTAGGGTAAATACGGTACTCCTCGGAGGCAGAACCTGTCGCAAAGGACACCAATACACAACCATCACCAAACAATGTGCAACAATATGATGCATGCATGAAACATGGCAATATGAGTGTGTTGGGCTAATGCAACTAAAACCAGAAGGGTTTGAACAAATTTGAATCAAGGATTCAAATTTCAAATTCAAATATGGCCTTTTAAAGTGCTTTTCCTTGTTCTGCTTAAAACATCAATTTAACTTGTTTGATCATGCATGAAAATAGTACAGATGGATAGATTGGATTTTTCTGATCATTTTTCATATATAATTTGTCCAATTTGGAGTTACAGAATAAAAGTTATGAATTTTTGAAGTTTAAATAATATTCTGGAATTTCCTGATTTAAATTAAATCCAGAAATTATAATTATTGCGCCAGCATGATGTCAGCATGACGTCAGTGGTCAACTGCGGCTGGCTAAGGTCAAACCTGACGTGTGGGGCCCACACGTCAGTGACAGGGGGTTAAATAGGGTTAGTTTAATCCTAATTAGGGGTTAGTGGCGCTGGGGCCCACTGGTCAGTGTCAGGGGGTTAACTAACAGTGGTTAGCGCTAATGATGTCCACCTGGCCGACGGGGCCCACGCGTCAGTGACCCTGGGGGGGTCAAACCCCAGGTCGGACAAGTCAAACCCCACCGGCGACATGACGCCGGCGAGGTCCGAGACGGTGGCGTGATGCGGGATCGCGCTACAGGGCACGGGCGAGGCTGTGCTTGGGCTCGTTGGAGAGCCCTTGCTCCCGCGCGTCGAACGGTGGTGGTGGCCAAGCCTGGGGTGGCTGGTACCGTCGACGGCGAGCTCGTGAGCGGCGGCCGGAGTTCGGGTGCGGTCGGAGTCGGCGTTGCAGGGTGTTTGGGGAGGCGTTGGTGCGTGCTGCGTGCTCCTAGTGAGGCGTGGAGCACGATAGTGTGCTCGGTTGGGCGCTACGGTGACCGTGGCCACGACGGCGACATCACCGGCGGCGTGGAGCTCTTGACCAAGGTGGGGCTAAGGCCTAGAGGTCGAAAGAGACCAGGGGAGAAGGGGGAAACGACTCAGGGGCTCACCGCGGTTGCAGTGGGCGTCGAAGCGGGCTCGGAGACGCGCTGGAGACGGCGAATTCGACGGCGATGATGGTCGGAGCCCGAAGGGGGGAACGGCGACGTGGCGGTGATGCAGGGCTTCCGGAGGCCCGTGGAGCGGTGGGGAGGAAGAGGGGATTGTGGCGGAGCTTCTGAGCTAGTCGGGGGAGCGAGGGGTGGCCGGAGACGGCTGCTATGGCGAACGGCGGCGACGGTGATGTTCGGCCGTGTGAGAGAGAGAGCGAGGGAGAGGAGGGAAGAGCCGAGGGCGAGTGAGAGAGAGCAGGGGGGAGGCGTGGCGTCGTCTGGGGCATCGAGCGAGGAGGGGAGGGCAGGCAAGCAGGGAGAGAGGTGGCGTGGCGCGGTGGCGCGCGCGCGCGCCGGCCACACTCCCCTCCCTCTGTCGAGGACGAAGACGACAGAGGAGGGAGGTGGGCTGGGCCGGCTGCTGGCTGGGCCGGCCAGCTGGCTGGGCTGCACAGGGAGGAGCCCAGGTAAGCTTCTCCCTTTTATTTTTTCTGTTTTCTAATTTCTGACATTTGTTTTGATTTAAATAATATATTAAATCATTTATTTAACTTATGCCAATTTTTGCAGGGGCTAGATATATTATTTCAGAGCTCCTTTATAAATGGCATAATATTTGGACATATATTAATATATATAATTAATATATTTCCAAAGCAAATATTTATGCATTAATTCCAAATGCCCAAAATAAATACCTATGAGCTCTTAAAAATATTGGTTTGATTATTATCTCTGTCCAATATTTTCAGAGAGCAACATGAGCATTTTCTTGGACCCTTTTGGAGAAATTTTTATTTGGGTCATTTTCAAAATGATTCTGAGGGTTTCACAAATCCCCATTTCAATTTAAATGGAATTTTAAACATGATGCACACACTCTGATGCATGACTAGCTAGGGTGTGACAACTCACCCCCACTCAAAAGAATCTCGTCCCGAGATTTGGGTTCCTCCGGGAAGAAGGCGGGGTACTCGAGTCGAAGACGATCCTCCCTTTCCCAAGTTGCTTCATCCTCAGAATGGTGCGACCATTGTACTTTGAGGAACTTGATGTTCTGACGCCGGGTGATACGTTCGGCCTGATCGAGGATACGAACGGGGTACTCTCGATATGTAAGATTATCTTGGAGATCAAGCGTTTCGTGGTCCACTTCACGGATAGGATCCGAGAAGCAACGCCTGAGTTGAGAAACGTGGAAGACATCGTGGACTTTGGAGAGATGCGGAGGTAGTTCCAACTGGTAGGCAACTTCTCCTCGTTTGGCGAGAATGCGGAAAGGTCCAATGTAACGAGGAGCCAATTTGCCTTTGATACCGAAACGATGGGTTCCCTTCAGAGGGGTGACCCGAAGATAAGCCTTCTCGTCAACCTGAAAGTCATAGCCTTATGTTTTCGGTCATATTGACTCTTTTGACGAGATTGGGCTGTTTTCAACTTTTCACGAACGATGCGAACTTGTTCTTCTGCTTCCTGAATCATGTCCGGGCCAAAGAATTGTCTTTCCCCGGTCTCTGACCAGTTAAGGGGTGTTCGACACCGTCGTCCATAGAGAACTTCAAAAGGGGCTTTACCCAAGCTAGATTGATAGCTGTTGTTGTAAGCGAATTCGGCAAAGGGAAGGCACTTCTCCCAATCCATTCCGAATGAGATAACAGAGGCTCGAAGCATGTCTTCTAGAATCTGGTTGACGCGTTCCACTTGACCACTCGACTGAGGGTGGAAGGCGGTGCTAAAGGAGAGACGGGTTCCCATAGCATTTTGGAAACTTTCCCAAAATCGAGAGGTGAAAAGACTTCCTCGATCCGAGTTAATTTCCAAAGGAACACCATGGAGGGACACTATTCGGGAGATGTATAAGTCTGCCAGCTGACTAGCAGTTATACTCTCACGAACAGGTAAGAAATGGGCTACTTTGGAAAGACGATCGACCACGACGAAAATAGCATTATTCCCTCTCTTGGTCCTGGGAAAACCGGTAATGAAATCCATACCAATTTTATCCCATTTCCATTCAGGAATAGCTAAGGGTTGAAGGGTGCCAGCAGGCCGTTGATGCTCTGCTTTTACACGACGACAAACGTCGCAATTTGCAATATACTGAGCAATCTCTCTCTTCATCCTAGTCCACCAGAACCTCTGGCGTAGGTCCTGATACATCTTAGTACTACCGGGATGAATGGTGAGAGGAGATTCATGAGCCTCCTTAAGGATCAACTGCCGTAGATGCTGATTCTTGGGAACCACTAGGCGGTTCTCAAAGTACACAACACCATGATCATTTGTGGAGAAACAACTAGCACCTCCGCTAGAAATGTTCTCTTTGATTTTAGATATTCCCTTATCTCGCTTTTGGGCAGCAATGATTTGATCCGTAAGAGTAGGTTTTGCTACCAAAGTGGAAAGAAATCCTTGAGGAACAATGTGAAGGTTAAGCTTACGAAATTCCTCATGGAGAAACGGTTGACTTTGTTGTAACATCAGATTGTTACAATAAGATTTACGACTTAGCGCATCAGCCATGACGTTGGCTTTCCCTGGGGTGTAGGTTATCCCTAAATCGAAGTCTGTGATCAACTCAACCCAACGTCTTTGCCTGAGGTTCAGATCCGGTTGGGTGAAAATGTACTTCAGACTTTGGTGATCAGTGAATATTTCGCAACGATTACCGAGGAGGTAATGTCGCCAAGTCTTAAGTGCATAGACTACGGCTGCAAGCTCTAGATCATGAGTAGGATAATTCTCCTCATGTGGGTGCAATTGCCGTGAAGCGTAAGCAATTACGTGTCGATCTTGCATGAGAATGCAACCTAGTCCTTGTCGCGAGGCGTCGCAGTAGATAACAAAGTCCTTGGAGAAGTCTGGCGGTACCAGTACGGGAGCAGAGGTCAGGCATCTTTTCAGTTCCTGAAAGCTGTGCTCACATTGTGGAGTCCATTCGAACTTCTTATCTTTCTTGAGGAGTTCGGTTAGAGGTTTGGCAACCTTGGAGAAGTTCTCGACAAAGCGACGACAATAGCTCGCTAAGCCTAGAAAACTCCGAACTTGCTTGACCGATTCAGGTGGAGTCCAATTAAGGACGGCTTGAACTCGCTCAGGGTTAACAGCAATACCTTTACCAGATATTACATGACCTAGATAGGTCACTTCTGGCAACCAGAATTCATATTTAGAAAATTTGGCATAAAGGCGATGCTCTCGAAGTTTCTTCAACACTAGCCTTAGATGTTCGGCATGTTCTTCCTTGTTCTTGGAGTAGATGAGTATATCATTGAGATAAACTACGGCGAATTTATCCAAATACTCCATGAAGATTGAGTTCATTAACCGAGAAAAGGTGGCTGGAGCGTTGGTTAAACCGAAGGACATGACGGTGTACTCGTATTGGCCATAACGAGTAACAAAGGCCGTTTTAGGAATGTCCCCATTTCTGATTTTGATTTGATGGTAGCCCAACCTCAAATCCATCTTGGAGAAGACTGAGGATCCAGCGAGCTGATCGTACAGGTCGTTGATCTTGGGAAGCGGATATTTGTTCTTGATTGTGACCAAATTGACAGGTCGGTAATCTACAACCATCCGGTCCGTACCATCCTTTTTCTTGACGAAGAGAACGGGGCAAGCCCACGGAGATGAACTAGGTCGGATGAAACCCTTTTTCAAGGACTCATCGAGTTGTTTCTTAAGCTCGGCTAGTTCTAGGGGTGCCATCTTATAAGGTCTTCTAGCAATCGGAACGGTTCCTGGAATGAGGTCTATTACGAACTCAACATCCCTGTCAGGTGGAACACCTGGCAATTCCTCTGGAAAGACATCCGGGAAGTCACAGACTACCGGCACGTCCTCAAGGTCTGGCAAAGGGCTGGCGTTAAGAGAATATAATTGTCGCTTGGCTATTCGGGTCAAGACATTGACTATCTTCCCCGAAGGATGGGTGAGTTGAACAGTCCTAGAGGAGCAATCAATTTTGGCTTGATGAGCTGACATCCAGTCCATACCCAAAATGATATTAATATCTGAAGATTTAAGGGCTATCAAAGATGCGAGAAAGACAAGTCTGTCGACTTGGATTTCATTTCCATGGCTTACTCTAGAGGTTTGCCATTTGGATCCCGGAGTTTGAATTACCATAGAGATTGGCATATCACCGAATGCGACGTTATGCAAGCGAGCATAGTTTTCAGATATAAAAGAATGAGAGGCTCCTGTATCGAAAAGAACAGATGCCGGGTGGCAATTAACAAGAAGCGTACCGAGAACGACGTTGGGATCCTCTTGAGCTTCTTCGGCAGAGATACAGTTGACATGGCCACGTGAAGCGGTGACCGGCTTGGCGTGGAATATTTTTCCTGTCGGCTTGCCACGGCCAACAGCCTTAGCAGATTGATTGGGGTTGGTCTGGGGACACTCACGCATATAGTGACCAGATTCCCCACACTTGAAACAAGTCACGGAACTGGTACATGGAGGAGCATTGTTGGTTGGACCCCCATAGGGCTTGGCCGGTGCAGACTGTTGAACAGGGCGAGGCGCCTGGAAAGATGGCCTCGGTGTGAACCTGGGTGGCAGGGCGGTGTTGGGTACCCACACGCGGCGCTTCTGAGGACCAGCACCGGATGAGGAACCCATGTCACGGCCATTCTTGCGTGTTGCGTCATAGTCAGTCTGACCAGTTTCAGCACTGATGGCTTTGTTGACAAGTTTCTGAAAAGATGTGCACTCATGCAGACGGAGGTCGCGGCGAAGCTCAGGACTAAGGCCCTTACGGAACCTTGCTTGCTTCTTGGCATCGATAGACACTTCCTCAGTTGCATATCGTGCGAGATTACCAAACTCCCTGCTGTAAACATCCACAGAAAGTCGGCCTTGGGTGAAACTGCAAAATTCTTCACGTTTACGGTCCATGAGACCCTCCGGAATGTGATGTTCACGGAAAGCCTCGCTGAATTCAGCCCAAGTAGTGACATGGCCCGCTGGGCGCATAGCTCCAAAATTCTCCCACCATAGACTGGCGGGGCCTTCAAGATGATATGCAGCAAAGGTGACCTTGTCAGCCTCCGCTACCAGCGCGGAACGCAGTTTGTGAGCAATACTGCGAAGCCAGTCATCAGCGTCGAGAGGCTCGACGGAGTGGTGGAACGTGGGTGGATGTAATTTGATAAAATCACTGAGTGACACCACGTTAGCCCTCTGATTGTGTGCTGTATTCTGTTCAATACGCTCCAACAAACGGTTGGTCTCCCGCTTGTTTCTCTCAGCTTCCATCATAACCTCGGCTAGTGAAGGAGGATGAGGCAGATTTTCATTCCTGCCTTCACTGCCTTCGGCCTGCTCTTGAGAAGCAGGGTTAGCGCGCGTGTTGACCATCCTAGGTAAACAAGACAATGATTTAGTCAGGATGACAAGATTCCGACATAGGATAAAAATGTAAGGAATAACTCAAAATGCAAGATGATCATCCGTATGACATGGTAGACACAGAAGCTGCTTCTTTATTCCATCGTCATACACACCATACAGGGTTTAGTACAAGACCAAACAAAGTACTATTACGGTGAAAAGAGGATTACATCTCATCGGAGGCATTCCAAGCTCCTATACATTATTTTTCTACACCTCCGGAAAGAGTACAAACTAGGTCATATCCCACGAGTCACGCGGGACGATAGACGACACAACTAGTGCGAACTAGTGATACTATCGCTAACTCAGACCGATCCGTAGTAGTCCTCGTAGAAGTCACCTCCATAGCCTGGAAGCTCAACATGATCATTCGGAAACAGACGATCTCGCGGAGCTTGTGGACCATAGGGGCTAGGATGAGGTCTTGGACCAACAGACGGTGGCCTGCGGGGACCGCGAGGTGGGGTGATGCCTCCTACATCACGCCAAACCATCACGTCCGGCAGAGCAGATCTCACAGGATAGAGATCGCGCATATCCGAATATCCAGCTTGCACCGCCGGTGCGAACCGAGTCAAAGTGGCCCAGTGGTCAGCACGGGTATTGAAGAGCTCTAACCTTAAGGCCCGATTTTCATGTCCTTATCCTCGAGCATCTCAGCAGTGGTGCGAGTCCGTGAATCCTCCTGAGTGGGGTCAGCATAGATAGCTTGGAGATACCCTTGTGCTCCCGGAAGTGATCCTGGCATATACCGGAAATCAGAGTCCCGAAATAAAACAGATCTGACTCGCATAATGGTCATCATAGAGTAGGCGGCGTCCTGCACAGCCATCTCAATAGTAACCCCGAGTCCATAGGAGCAGTGAAGAGGCTCCGGTGATCCAGGATAAGATGGAAATATCCTGACAGTGCAGAGATAACTGGGCTTTGATTAAAGTCTCGGAATTGCTTCTTCGACCGTGTACTCAGGATACCAACGGTATCCAGCCTCAGTCATTACCCTGACCAACTTGGCAGTATGGCCGGGTACGTCTAGGCATCGAGTCAGGCGAACCACTTGATTGAGGTCGCGAGTGGCCATCTGAAAGCATAATTATAATGCAAAGGCATTAGAATTTCTTAGCAAAATTTCGGCAGCATAACAGCTGTAAATGCTCAAGAAGGATTTGAGACATTTGACAAAGGATTTCGTACACACTCAACATCATCATATCAAAGTTCTGAATCCATTCTAACAACATAATGTGGTAGTAGAACTGAACTAGGCTTGTATCCATCAAACTTATAAGGTACTACTGATTAGTAACACGTGATCCTAATAGAGAGAACAGATCCTAATTCCTTAACCCCCGGTAGAAGAGTGGACTGACTCAGATCAGAATGTCATAAGATAGAGAAGTAAAAGAGCCTTACGTTCCAACCCACAAACAATTCCCCTACATATAACTAAAGAATTTCTAGACTCAACATCGACCAGTTTGGCTTGGAGAACCTACAGGCAGTCCGGCTCTGATGCCAACGCTGTCAGGACCCCGACTCGATGTCACATTGATCTAGCCGGGTAACACTTCATATCACTTTGTGGCCTCATGCAACGGTGTTCCCCACGGGTGTCGCATTACCTTTGCCCGGGACTGTTTGCGCCTTTTGGCTCACGTATATGATAGTGTCGCTAGCATCCATATGATAAAGAGCCCGGGCTGACATGACTAGTCGTAAACCCAAAGTGGCACAGACTTACAGGGACAGGCATCCATGACCCAGCTTCGAACGTGTCGGTTCATCAGCAAGTGGGTCCGGGCTGTAGCACTGGCCCTAGCAGGACTCCGGTAAACCGGGCTGTAGCGGGCTAACAGGACTCCGGTACTCAAAGCGTGACATTTCCACCGAAGGGACAGACACAGGAACGAAGAAGGACACATGCCGGCCAGCCTAAGTGTTCCAGAGCAGTAGCAAGCTACCATGGCTCAGCGGTAACACTAGGAGACATTTCCTGGTAAGAGAGGCTACTAAAGATAAACAACTAGATAGTCAGATCCCACACATAACAATACACATTACACGTATGCATAACATGCAAGTATGTGCTGTACAACCATGGCATCCACAGCATAACTCAACAACTTATATAGATAAAGGCTCAGAAGAGCCATCACAGCATTATTACAAACAGGGGTCACATGACCCAACAGTCAGAGCAATCAAGCAACAAGCGGAAGCATTACATGTCTGAGTACAGACATCTATAAATGAAAAAGGCTGAAAGCCTGACTATCTACAACGTCCGCTCAAGATCGTAGCTGAGGTACTAGCTACTAGTCGAAGTCCACGAGAACACTAGTAAGACCGGAGTCTCCGCTGCAAAACATAAATAAAGCAACATGAGTACAAAGGTACTCAGCAAGACTTACATCAGATCCTACCATACATGCATCTGTATCAAGAGGTTAATGGTGGGGTTTAGTTGCCAGCAAGCCAGCTTTGACTCTGTGGCTATCCTGTTCTATGACTACCAGAAACTCTGGAGGTGAAACAACGTACACGAGTCCACTAATCACCACAGCAATACACTATTATGGATTCATCCCCGTCTCCCTACGAGAAGGCCATCCATAGCACTCACACTTGTCTTGAGCATTTTATAGTATCCACTTCAAGTTGTCTATGTACCATGTAAGCATCCAAGAAGTCCATAACCGCGGACCCTGCTATTCGAATAGATCATGTTAACCCTGCAGGGGTGTACTTCTTCACACACGCTCTCGCCACTTACCGCCATGTACAACGTCATGTATCTCGGCAACCTTCAAGCGGAAGCCTGGGCGAGGGTGTCCGGCCACCGACCTGACTAACCACACAAAGACTCTAATCCAGGTTTATCGCCTATTCGGGTTCCATCCGCAAGGAGATCCGGCCGGGGTGTCGCTTACGGCCCCAAACGATGTGTACAGGGTTCCCGAGCCCACCATCCGGGTGCCACTCGGTACACCAGGCCACGTGTGCCTAGTCTGTCCCAAGCCCACCCTGCCGGGTGCCACTTGGTAGAAAAATAGCACTACCTACAAACACCAGAAACTAGTTGCCGACTGCTGGACAGAGATCAAGTCGGTTAATAAGTCGAGAGGGCTTGGAGCGCCCGGAGCCCAATGTGGTAGTATCGAGTCATTGGACAACATACATAGAACTCGGTGCTTAAGGACGGTTCCAGTGAGACAACCCACCATGTACTCCTACATGGCCTCTCACCGCTACCTTTACCAAATCGTGTTCACACACTTAACTCTCAGCATCAGAACATATCGTAACACTCCAATTCATTCCCAATGAATCAGACCTGACACAACTCTAAGCAATAGCAGGCCATAGCATGGTAGGAACACATCAGTGGCTTCAATCAACTCCTACACATGCTAGTGGGTTTCAACTATTTACTGTGGCAATGACAGGTCATGCAGAGGAATGGGTTCAACTACCGCAGCACAAAGTAGAAGATGAACCGTTGTTGTTCTAATGCAATAACTGAGAAGCAGGAGCGAGAGAGTAGGGGTTTTATCGAAATGAACAAGGGGGTTTGCTTGCCTGGTAAATCAACAAGGGAGGCACTGCTTCACAGACGGGTACTCTGGAACGTCTCCGGAGCAGGACCTATCGAGAAGGAACGGTGCCGGCAATCAATGCACAAACATATGCAACAATATGATGCATGAACATGGCATGGAGATGTGATGCTGTTTGAGCTAATGTAACTAGTAATCATTTGGTTTTGAAGTCCATTTGAACCAAAGGTTCAAATGCATTACTAAATTAAGTCTCTTTATATATGCCATAATGTGTTTCCTCATACTCAGCATGTATAAGTTAGTTTTTCATGCATGAAACTAGTACAGATGGAAAGATTGCATTTTTCTGATAATTTTTCATATATAAATTATTTTAATCTGAGCTACGGTTGAATTGTTATGAATTTTTGAAGTTTAAATCAATTTCTGGAATTTCCTGATTTAATTTAAATCCAAAAATTATATATTGCGCCAGCATGACGTCAGCACGACGTCAGCGGTCAACTGCGGCTGGCTGGGGTCAAACCTGACGTGTGGGACCCACACGTCAGTGACAGGGGGTTAAACAGGGTTAGTTTAATCCTAATTAAGAGTTAGTGGCGCTGGGGCCCACTATCAGTGTCACAGTTAGTTACAGAGATAATTAGTTGCTAAACTAATCCCTAAACTAAAATTTAGCAGGGCCGGGCCCACCTGTCATTGACCCACACGGGTCAAATCTGGGTCAACAGGGGGTCTAACCCGGTCAACTCGCCGGCGTTTAGCCGCCGGCGAGGCCCCGAGACGGCGGAACGCCGCGGAAATCACCCACAGGGCTCCGTTCGAGGCGTGTTTAGGCTCTTCGAAGAGCTGGCGATGCGGCACGTCGAGCAGTGCCCTCGGCCAGAGCTGGGGTGGCCGAGAACGACGTCGGCGACCACATTTGCGGCCGCCGGAGTTCGGCTGTGTTCGGGGGCGCGGCTGCAGCGTGCAAACGCGCGAACTAAAACGCTAGCGAGGCACTACGAGGTGCGGCGAGAGTGCTAGGTGCACTGGCGTGGCCAAAGGGTCGCCGGAGCAACGCCGGCGACAAGCTCGAGCGGGGGCGAGCTTCGGCCATGGCGGAACTGAGGCCTAGACGGCGTAATCGCGAGGGGGAGGAGATGGGTTCGAAGCAGAGGCTCACGGGGATCACGCAGAGCAGCACAGCGGGGTCGGGGGAGACCTGGTGACGGCGAATCGACGGCGGCGGACGGCGGAGCCCGAGGAGGAAGACGATGGCGATGGCGGCGATGGAGGCCGTCCGGAGGTGCGTGGCTCGACGAGGAGGTAGCCGGCGACGTGGCGGAGCTCGTGGACTGCTCAGATGCTCTCGAGGGGCGCGGTGGCTACGTCTACGGCGAGCGGTGGCGTCGGTGGCGTTCGGCCATGAGAGAGAGAGAGAGACAGAGGAGAGGACGAGGGCGAGGGGGAGTGCGAGGGGGTCGGGGTGGCTGTGTGGCGTCGTCCGGGGCATCCAGACGAGGAGGGGAGAGGTAGGCAGGCAGGGAGGGAGGAGGTGGCGCGGCGCGGCGGTGCGCGCGCGTCGGGCACGCGCCGTCCCCCTGTCGGGGAGGAAGACGACAGAGGAGGGGGGGCCAGGTGGGCTGGGCCAGCTGCTGGGCTGCGCGGTGCTGGGCCAGCACAGGAGCTGGGCCGCAGGTCGATCCAGGTAAGGTTATTCCTATTTATTTCTATTTTCTATTTTTTTCTGACATTTGTTTTGATTAATAAAATATTAAATCATTTTATTACCTTATGCCAATTTTTGCAGGAGCTAGATATATTATTCCAGAGCTCCCCAACAGGTGGCATAATTTTTGGACATATATTAATATATATAACTAATATATTTCCAATGCAAATATTTATGCATTAATTCCAATGCCCAAAATAAATACCTATGAGCTCTTAAAAATATTGGTTTGATTTTTATCTCTGTCCAATATTTTCAGAGAGCAACATGAGCATTTTCTTGGACCCTTTTGGAGAAATTTTTCAACAAAGCGGCGACAATAGCTGGCTAGACCAAGGAAACTCCTAACTTGTTTAACGGTCTCAGGTGGTGTCCAATCGAGAACGGCTTGAACTCTCTCGGGATTGACAGCAATGCCCTTACCAGAGATTACGTGGCCTAAGTAGGTCACTTCTGGCAACCAAAATTCACACTTGGAGAACTTGGCATAAAGGCGGTGCTCTCTGAGTTTTTCTAAAACAAGTCTAAGATGTTCGGCATGCTCTTCCTCGTTCTTTCTATCAGGATCACGTGTTACTAATCCGTAGACTTATAGATTGTTGGACTTAAGCCTCGTTTCAGTTCCTAGTACTTCTGTATGTTAATTATTGATCTCGAGACCTTGATATTGTGCTTCTGAGTGGTTATGCCACCATTTTTGTGAATGTCTCAAATCTTTTCTGAGCATTTACAGCCGTTATGCTGTCCGAGTCATTCCAGGTTTCTAAATAGTCTGATGCATTTGCAAAATCCTTTCCCTCTGGTTTCGATGTTCCTTTATGCCAGCTCAATCACACTAATTGTTGAGTTGAGGTATTCTATTGCCTTGACATTATGTTGGCGTTACTATTATGACCCTAGGTGTCTCAGGGGATCATCTAGTAGTCTAGCCATGATTTATGTTCCAGTGTGATGACTCTGGCCGTCATTATCGAAAGCATCCCGTGATGCCATTTAGTAGTAGGTATTCTATCCCTGGGTTTTGAACCCGAGATTCACCCTACTTGCTTCATGCTGATAGTTTTGCTCGTTCCTTTAGGTTATTAGTAACCTTTGCATTAGTCCTCGATGTTTGTGGTGTTCCTTTCTTCCAAATACTATGAACCGCTTATGGCAGATGTTCCTCGCTGATCGAAAGATCACAATCAGAGTGCTCTCGATGGGTTCTCGATTCTACATTGTGACTCTGCCAGTTCTACCTTTCTGCATGGATTATCCGGAAGAAATATGTGGAATTCGTTCGACATGCTAAACCATGCATCCACAACTCAGAAAATCGTATGTTCCTTTGAGTTGTCCCTCTTTAGTTGTCTTCTGACCCTCGCCTATCAATTGATAGTCAAGAGTATGCGTGCATTCGTTCGTCGATGCCTATTACCCTTGTGGTCCGCCAAGCCATTCTATTTCAGAATGACTAGGAGAAACAAACTCCAGTACCTCATCCATATTTAGGATTGGGTCAAAGTAGTTGTGTTCCGCAGATCAAGTTACAATCCATCCTCTGGTCTGTTTTACCCTGAAGTATTACCTTCTTTATGACAGGAATTTCATGAGAATTGCACCACCTTTTGTGAATTCTTGACATAGTGATACTTCTCGCCATCCTTTTTCATTCCTCGGTTCCGTGTTGTTGCAGCCGGAGTGCCGACAAGTGAATCATGATGTGTGAACTCAATACTCCTAGCAACCCCATTGCTTGGTAGTTAATGGACAATAATCTTATTCTTAGTATGTTGGTTATTGAATCACCATTCTAAGATTGATCGTGCTACCTAGTCCCTATTTCCTGGTGCACTCTTTGATTGATGAGTTAGGATTTTGTCAAGTCCTCGCTCATTTGATCATATCATCTTGCCCTGAAAAGCAAGATTGTTCTCGAGCTTAGTAACATATCGGTGGATCGTGATTTCCGAAGATCTTCTCGGAAGTATTACCAGGTTGTCACCTGACCGCTATGTTGAGCTCGTGATCAAGTTGGTTTCTTGTGAACCACCTTCTCTCCAAGAATCGGTGTTAGATATCCCTGAGCTAGTTGGTTAAGCTAAACGACAACTTGGAGGGTTGGAAGATAAAAGCTTGCCTGACTTAGTTCGTTCCAAAGGGATATTCTTGTGTAGTGTGTGTTGAAGAAAGATGATATCTTCATCGATTGGTCCCTGTGATCAGTTGCTGGACCTATCGTCTTATCAATCCTTTGATTTGAGTGTGGGCTATCGTCAAATCAAGTCAGAACCAACGATGCTCGTAATGTTGTCTTCCTCGTGGTTGATCCCTCGAGCATACACCATTATATCTTTTGGGTCTGACCAATGCTATCACCGTGTTCACACGATGGTGGAAGTCCAGTGATATGGAAATTCCGATGAGTTGTTGTTGAGTCCATTGACAACATCCTTATCTCCTCCATGATGTTGTTGAACATTAAGTTAGTGTTGGAAACTTTTGAAAGCATTTTCTTCATGCTAGCTCATGAAGTACTTGTTTGATGAAAGGAGTGACTTCCTTTGATTCACGTGCATTTTGATGTAAGCTGCCGTCGTGAATTCGAGAAAGTTTGTTTTTGCTCCTTTGGAATCATCCCAAGTCGGTCATGCACGTGCGAAGAATTCTATGGTCTGTTAGACTGATCATCTTCATTCCATATGTATATCCTAGCACACCAAGCCACTGACTGATTTGTTCAAGGAGAAGGAGTATCTTCATAAGAGCTAATCCGGACTTATGAAAGAACTTCGATATCCTCGCTGATGGTTCCCAACCAGAACTCGGTAGTGTTTTATTGTAAGACTACCATGTGATCATGTTTGTCTGAGGCAGCGTGTTCACACATGTGTAGCAGAACCAGCTCATGTTTTGGAGCTTGCTATCGTAGTTCATTTCCCAAGAATCTCGCAACGTCATCTCGTCGATTTGTGTTGCAAACTTTCATTTTCTTCCTAGACTCGATGAGTCTGGAATATCCTGACACCAACCAGATCTGAATCTCAGGCAGATATGATGGTTGGAACATTTCCCAAGAACTATAATATTGGTCCCTCGATAACCGGTAAAGTGGATGTCGTGGCCAACACACCCAGCCGGAAGACCTATCATTGTAGTATCTTGTTTGAGGAAGTTGGCCACCTCCCCATAAGGATTTCGTAGGATTTACCTCCGTAACTGTTCCTTATGGATTCTATTGCTCCCGAAGTCCGACCTTTACTTGATGTTCTAGTTATCAAACCATATCTATGAATGGGTTACACTAGCACGTCAAGGAGAACATTAGAAGCGGAGTGCTAAATGTCTCTCGGTCGATCATCCAGATTTTGTTTCCTTGGCCTCGCTAGGGTGAAATCTGAGTTGATGTTATCTTCCTATGCATCTGCATCGTCCATCGTTGTTCATCATGGTGGTATGTTGTGTTGCCAGGATCCTTGACACGGATGTTGGTAAAACCTTGATGAATATGGAAATGCTCAAGTTCTTGAGAGCACGCACAAGCGCTAGGTGTTATCATCGGCACTAACTGGGTTTGCTCTCAGTTTCCTCGGCAATGCTATGATCCTTTCAAACAGTGAATTCACTCTCTATTGTTGGGTTCTTCCCCAGTTACCAGAATCATTCCCAGCATTTGCATTTTGTTCCCAGCTTGCACCACCCATGTGCCATTCTACTATGGGTCTCTTCCATTTCCGGTGGTAAGCAAATTCATCCATTACGTTGTCTTCAACAAGGTAATCCACATCATCCAAGTCCGGGTATGCCTTTCTACCGAACCCCTCTAAATGATCGATTATGAATTGCCTTAAGCTGGTATAAAGAGTTTCAATGATCTTTAAATCAAAGGTAAATCGTTTTGCCACTTAAGGGGATATTTCTACGAGTCACCGTCCCTAAGGTGCTTTGTTGTGGTATCATGGCAACTCAACTCCTCGCTACGTTGACAATCGTTTACCACCTTTTAAGTGTGGAATTGTTGTCCACCTAGTGAACCTTCGTCATCCGTTTCTTTCCACCCCTCTTGATGTGTATCTCGTGTCTCAACCCGAGAGATGGTTCTATGTCTCATTCCGTGAGTTGTTCGACCTTCAAGAAGTTCGATCCTTCTAGAGTTTCCCTTTCCCCTTCTTGTCATGATTAGCTGAAGCTCTCGAAGTAAGACATCAAGACAATAATGCTGAATGAATCAACGTTCATTTGAAGTGCAACCTGGATCGTGAAGATTATACTAGTTTGCGTTTCCCCTTCATCTTACTCTACGCTTGAATCTCGAGACGAGATTCTTGTTTAGTGGGGGTGAGTTGTCACATCCCTAGCTTCTGGTGCTGCCTAGTGTGTGCATCATGTTTAAATTCCATTTAAATTTGAAATGGGGATTTGTGAAACCCTTAGAATCATTTTTTGGAAATGACCCAAATAAAAATTGCTCCAAAAAGGTCCAAGAAAATGCTCATGTTGCTCTCTGAAAATATTGGACAGAGATAAAAATCAAACCAATATTTTTAGGAGCCCATAAGTATTTATTCTGGGCATTTGGAATTAATGCATAAATATTTGCATTGGATATATATATATTATATATAATTAATATATGTCCAATAATTGCTGGAACATTTTATGTGGTTTGGTATATTTTAGTTCTAGCCACATAATTATTTTCAGGATTTTATAAAATGGTTTAGTATTTTACTAAACCAAAACAAAACAGAACAAAATAGAAAACAATAAATAAAAGCAGAGAGAGAACTTACCTCAGCTTACCTGGCAGCCACCCACAGCCCAACACTGTGCAGCCCACCTGCGCGGCCCAGCCCACCTGGCCCCCCTTCTCCTGTCTTCTTCCCGTGCCAGCGCACGAAGCAGCTCGGTGGCGAGCACCGCCGTCGCGCTTGGCCACCTCCTGCCTGGTTGCCTCCCTCCTCGATGCGCCTGGAGACGCCACGACACCCCTGGCCTCTCTCTCACTCTCCCTGGAACCCCTCTCGCTCTCCCTCCGTCCCTATTCCCCCTCTGCTCTCTCTCCCTCCCGCGACCGAACGGAGCCGCCGCCACCGACGAGCTCCCTCGCGGCCACCGGCCACCCCACGCAAACCCGACGCGCCCAGAAGCTCCGCCACGTTGTCTTCTTCATCTTCGATGAGCCACGCAAGCCGGGAGGGCCCGGAACATCGCCATCGCCGTCGTCTTCCACCTCGGGCTCCGACCACCGCCGCCGTTGATTCGCCGTCTCCACCGCCTCCCCGAGCACGCCGACCTTCTCTTCGAACTCACCGTGAGCCCCTGTCCATTTCCCCTCTCTCCCCGTGCCCGTCCGCGCCTTCTAACCACCCCGGCTGTCGGAGCCGACCGTTCCTCGCCGCCGGCGATGACGCAGACGGTGCTAGAGCCACCGTAGCTAACTCCCGAGCACGGCAACGTGCTCAGCACCCTTCCAGGAGCCGAGCGCGCCCACCCGTGCGACCTGCCGTGCCCCCTAGCGCCAACCCCGACCTCGCCGTGCTCCGGCCGCCGCCCCGCTCGCCGCCGTCGCCAAATCCGACCTCCCCAGCACGAACGGATGCCACGATTCGATGCGCGCACACACCAGCTACGCGTAGAGCCCCTCAGTCTCCGATTTGGTCGCCGGAGGAGGATTTCCGACCCCCTCCGCCGTCTCTGGCTCCGCCGGCGACGAGCCGCGGGTCAACTCCGGCGAGTTGACCCGGGGTTTGACCCCCCTGACGTGTGGGCCCAGGCGCCTGCTTGATTAGTGTTAGATTAGTTAGCGCTAATTAACTTAGCTAATTAGATAGGCCACTGACATGCGGGCCCCGCCCGGCTAACTAAGTTAGTTAGGGCTAACTAACTTGGTTAGTTGACTGGGTCACTGACCAGTGGACCCCACTGGTCAGGTTTGACCTGGTCGACGCCTTTGACCTGCTGACGTCACCCCGGCGTCATGCTGACGCAATATTCCTTTTCTGGAATTTAGTTTATTTTATAAATAATCAGGAAATTCCAGAAAATAGCTAAAACTTCAATAAATCATAGAAAATTAACCGTAACTCCAAATTAAATAATTATATATGAAAAATTATCAGAAAAATTCAAGGAATCCATCTGTACCATTTTCATGCATGTTAGAACAACTTATAGCTGCTGTTTAGCACAAATCAATTAAATGGCATTTGAATAATCACATATGGAGTTTGAATTTGAATCTTGTATTCAAACCAACTTCATTTAATCTGTTGCTAGTTGCATTAGCTCAAAACACATTCATATTGCCATGTCATGAGCATGCATCATATTGTGCATTGCATTGATTGTGTTCCTTCTGTGTTGCCGGTATTTGTCCCCTCTCGATAGACGTGATACCGATGATGTGATCGTTGACACTGATGAAGACTCAATGTTATCTTCAGAAGTGCCAGGCAAGCAAAACCCCCTTGTTCATTCCGATACAATCCCACTCTCTCGCTCCTGCTCTCTTTTACTGCATTAGGACAACAACGATTCATCTGTTACTTGCTGCGGTAGCTGAACCCCTTTATCCTTTGCATGACCTGTCATTGCCACAGTAAATAGATGAAACCCACTAGCATGAGTAGGAGTTGTTTGAGCCCTGTTGTGCCTACTCATTCATGCTTGTTTGTCATGCCTGCTACTGCTTAGAGTTGAGTCAGGTCTGATTCATCGGGGATGAATCAGAGGTGTGTGAACATGTCCTACTGTGTGTGAGCTAAGTGTGTGAACACGATTTGGTAAAGGTAGCGGTGAGAGGCCATGTAGGAGTACATGGTGGGTTGTCTCATTGCAGCCGTCCTCAGGAACTGAGTTCTGTGTTTGTGATCCATGATTCAGCTACTACCACGCATTGGGCCCGAAACCAATGGACCCTCTCGGCTTCTTGATCACCCTTGTCCTCTGTCCAGGAGTTGCAAGTAGTTTCTGGTGTTTGTAGTATGCTGGAGGCCGTGCGCAGCGCTGACCGTAGGGGTGGGCTGTGATGCGGTAGGCACGTGGCCGGGTAAACCGGGCGCCCGTTTGGTGTCACGGAACCCTGTTCACATCGTTTGGGGCTGTGAGCGAAACTCCGGCCGGATCTCCTCATGGATGGAACCCGAATAGGCGATAAACCTGGACTAGAGACTTGAGTGTTTAGGTAGGCCGTGGCCGACACCCACGTTGGGCTTCCGCTTGAAGGTTGCCGAGTACATGTCGTGTAAACGGCGGTAAGTGGTGAGAGCGTGTGTGAAGAAGTACACCCCTGCAGGGTTAACATCATCTATTCGAATAGCCGTGTCCGCGGAAAAGGACTTCTGGGTTGCTTATATCAGTTCATAGACAAGTGAAAGTGGATACTCTAAAATACGCAAGATAAGCGTGAGTGCTATGGATGGCGTTCTCGTAGGGAGACGGGAGCGGATCCATAGGGGTGTATTGATATGGTGAATATGTGGACTCGTGTGCGCCACCTCAAAAGAGTTACATTGCAGTCGTAGTTTAGGATAGCCACCGAGTCAAAGCTGGCTTGCTGCAGTTAAACCCCACCATCCCCTTTGTTGATAATGATGCATATGTAGTTAGTTCTGATGTAAGTCTTGCTGGGTACATTTGTACTCACGTTTGCCTATTTTATGTTTTTGCAGAGAGACTTCGGTCTCACTAGTAGTTCCGCGTGGACTTCGACGTTTAGCTTGTTACCTCAGCTACGATCTTGTGCCCTCGGCAGGATCTGGTAGATAGTCAGGCTTCTCAGCCTTTTTCATTTATAGATGTCTGTACTCAGACATGATAGCTTCCGCTTGTGCTTTGACTTGTATGCTCTGATTGTTGGGTCATGAGACCCATGTTTGTAATATCTCGCTCCTCGGAGCCTATTGAATAAATACTTGAGTCGTAGAGTCATGTTGTGATGCCATGTTGTATTTGCACATATCGAGCATATTGTGTGTATGTTATTGAAATGCTTGGTATGTGTGGGATCTGACCATCTAGTTGTTTATCTTTAGTAGCCTCTCTTACCGGGAAATGTCTCCTAGTGTTTCCACCGAGCCATGGTAGCTTGCTACTGCTCCGGAACACTTAGGCTGGCCGGCATGTGTCCTTCTTCGTTCCTGTGTCTGTCCCTTCGGGGAAATGTCACGCGATGAATACCGGAGTCCTGTTAGCCCGCTACAGCCCGGTTCACCGGAGTCCTGCTAGCCCAGTGCTACAGCCTGGATTCACTCGCTGATGACCGACACGTTCGATGCTGGGTCATGGATGCCTGTCCCTGTAAGTCTGTGCCACTTTGGGTTTACGACTAGCCATGTCAGCCCGGGCTCCTTATCATATGGATGCTAGCGACACTGTCATATACGTGTGCCAAAAGGCGCAAACGGTCCCGGGCAAAGGTAAGGCGACACCCGTGGGAATACCGTGCGTGAGGCCGCAAAGTGATATGAGGTGTTACATGCTAGATCGATGTGGCATTGAGTCGGGGTCCTGACAGCGTTGGTATCAGAGCTTGACTGCCTGTAGGATTACCAAGCCAAACTGGTCGAAGTTGAGTCTAGAAATTCTTTAGTTATATAAGGGAATTGATTGTGGGATGGAACGTAAGGCTCTTTTTACTCCTTATACCTTATGCCTTCTGATCTGAGTCATCTTATCTTTCCTACGGGGATTAAGAACTAGGCTATCTTTCTTTCTATCAGGATCACGTGTTACTAATCCGTAGACTTATAGATTGTTGGACTTAAGCCTCGTTTCAGTTCCTACTACTTCTGTATGTTAATTATTGATCTCGAGACCTTGATATTGTGCTTCTGAGTGGTTATGCCACCATTTTTGTGAATGTCTCAAATCTTTTCTGAGCATTTACAGCCGTTATGCTGTCCGAGTCATTCCAGGTTTCTAAATAGTCTGATGCATTTGCAAAATCCTTTCCCTCTGGTTTCGATGTTCCTTTATGCCAGCTCAATCACACTAATTGTTGAGTTGAGGTATTCTATTGCCTTGACATTATGTTGGAGTTACTATTATGACCCTAGGTGTCTCAGGGGATCATCTAGTAGTCTAGCCATGATTTATGTTCCAGTGTGATGACTCTGGCCGTCATTATCGAAAGCATCCCGTGATGCCATTTAGTAGTAGGTATTCTATCCCTGGGTTTTGAACCCGAGATTCACCCTACTTGCTTCATGTTGATAGTTTTGCTCGTTCCTTTAGGTTATTAGTAACCTTTGCATTAGTCCTCGATGTTCGTGGTATTCCTTTCTTCCAAATACTATGAACCGCTTATGGCAGATGTTCCTCGCTGATCGAAAGATCACAATCAGAGTGCTCTCGATGGGTTCTCGATTCTACATTGTGACTCTGCCAGTTCTACCTTTCTGCATGGGTTATCCGGAAGAAATATGTGGAATTCGTTCGACATGCTAAACCATGCATCCACAACTCAGAAAATCGTATGTTCCTTTGAGTTGTCCCTCTTTAGTTGTCTTCTGACCCTCGTCTATCAATTGATAGTCAAGAGTATGCGTGCATTCGTTCGTCGATGCCTATTACCCTTGTGGTCCGCCAAGCCATTCTATTTCAGAATGAATAGGAGAAACAAACTCCAGTACCTCATCCATATTTAGGATTGGGTCAAAGTAGTTGTGTTCCGCAGATCAAGTTACAATCCAGCTTCTGGTCTGCTCTACCCTGAAGTATTACCTTCTTTATGACAGGAATTTCATGAGAATTGCACCACCTTTTGTGAATTCTTGACATAGTGATACTTCTCGCCATCCTTTTTCATTCCTCGGTTCCGTGTTGTTGCAGCCGGAGTGCCGACAAGTGAATCATGATGTGTGAACTCAATACTCCTAGCAACCCCATTGCTTGGTAGTTAATGGACAATAATCTTATTCTTAGTATGTTGGTTATTGAATCACCATTCTAAGATTGATCGTGCTACCTAGTCCTTATTTCCTGGTGCACTCTTTGATTGATGAGTTAGGATTTTGTCAAGTCCTCGCTCATTTGATCATATCATCTTGCCCTGAAAAGCAAGATTGTTCTCGAGCTTAGTAACATATCGGTGGTTCGTGATTTCCGAAGATCTTCTCGGAAGTATTACCAGGTTGTCACCTGACCGCTATGTTGAGCTCGTGATCAAGTTGGTTTCTTGTGAACCACCTTCTCTCCAAGAATCGGTGTTAGATATCCCTGAGCTAGTTGGTTAAGCTAAACGACAACTTGGAGGGTTGGAAGATAAAAGCTTGCCTGACTTAGTTCGTTCCAAAGGGATATTCTTGTGTAGTGTGTGTTGAAGAAAGATGATATCTTCATCGATTGGTCCCTGTGATCAGTTGCTGGACCTATCGTCTTATCAATCCTTTGATTTGAGTGTGGGCTATCGTCAAATCAAGTCAGAACCAACGATGCTCGTAATGTTGTCTTCCTCGTGGTTGATCCCTCGAGCATACACCATTATATCTTTTGGGTCTGACCAATGCTATCACCGTGTTCACACGATGGTGGAAGTCCAGTGATATGGAAATTCCGATGAGTTGTTGTTGAGTCCATTGACAACATCCTTATCTCCTCCATGATGTTGTTGAACATTAAGTTAGTGTTGGAAACTTTTGAAAGCATTTTCTTCATGCTAGCTCATGAAGTACTTGTTTGATGAAAGGAGTGACTTCCTTTGATTCACGTGCATTTTGATGTAAGCTGCCGTCGTGAATTCGAGAAAGTTTGTTTTTGCTCCTTTGGAATCATCCCAAGTCGGTCATGCACGTGCGAAGAATTCTATGGTCTGTTAGACTGATCATCTTCATTCCATATGTATATCCTAGCACACCAAGCCACTGACTGATTTGTTCAAGGAGAAGGAGTATCTTCATAAGAGCTAATCCGGACTTATGAAAGAACTTCGATATCCTCGCTGATGGTTCCCAACCAGAACTCGGTAGTGTTTTATTGTAAGACTACCATGTGATCATGTTTGTCTGAGGCAGCGTGTTCACACATGTGTAGCAGAACCAGCTCATGTTTTGGAGCTTGCTATCGTAGTTCATTTCCCAAGAATCTCGCAACGTCATCTCGTCGATTTGTGTTGCAAACTTTCATTTTCTTCCTAGACTCGATGAGTCTGGAATATCCTGACACCAACCAGATCTGAATCTCAGGCAGATATGATGGTTGGAACATTTCCCAAGAACTATAATATTGGTCCCTCGATAACCGGTAAAGTGGATGTCGTGGCCAACACACCCAGCCGGAAGACCTATCATTGTAGTATCTTGTTTGAGGAAGTTGGCCACCTCCCCATAAGGATTTCGTAGGATTTACCTCCGTAACTGTTCCTTATGGATTCTATTGCTCCCGAAGTCCGACCTTTACTTGATGTTCTAGTTATCAAACCATATCTATGAATGGGTTACACTAGCACGTCAAGGAGAACATTAGAAGCGGAGTGCTAAATGTCTCTCGGTCGATCATCCAGATTTTGTTTCCTTGGCCTCGCTAGGGTGAAATCTGAGTTGATGTTATCTTCCTATGCATCTGCATCGTCCATCGTTGTTCATCATGGTGGTATGTTGTGTTGCCAGGATCCTTGACACGGATGTTGGTAAAACCTTGATGAATATGGAAATGCTCAAGTTCTTGAGAGCACGCACAAGCGCTAGGTGTTATCATCGGCACTAACTGGGTTTGCTTTCAGTTTCCTCGGCAATGCTATGATCTTTTCAAACAGTGAATTCACTCTCTGTTGTTGGGTTCTTCCCCAGTTACCAGAATCATTCCCAGCATTTGCATTTTGTTCCCAGCTTGCACCGCCCATGTGCCATTCTACTATGGGTCTCTTCCATTTCCGATGGTAAGCAAATTCATCCATTACGTTGTCTTCAACAAGGTAATCCACATCATCCAAGTCCGGGTATGCCTTTCTACCGAACCCCTCTAAATGATTGATTATGAATTGCCTTAAGCTGGTATAAAGAGTTTCAATGATCTTTAAATCAAAGGTAATTCTTTTTGCCACTTAAGGGGATATTTCTACGAGTCACCGTCCCTAAGGTGCTTTGTTGTGGTATCATGGCAACTCAACTCCTCGCTACGTTGACAATCGTTTACCACCTTTTAAGTGTGGAATTGTTGTCCACCTAGTGAACCTTCGTCATCCGTTTCTTTCCACCCCTCTTGATGTGTATCTCGTGTCTCAACCCGAGAGATGGTTCTATGTCTCATTCCGTGAGTTGTTCGACCTTCAAGAAGTTCGATCCTTCTAGAGTTTCCCTTTCCCCTTCTTGTCATGATTAGCTGAAGTTCTCGAAGTAAGACATCAAGACAATAATGCTGAACGAATCAACGTTCATTCGAAGTGCAACCTGGATCGTGAAGATTATACTAGTTTGCGTTTCCCCTTCATCTTACTCTACGCTTGAATCTCGAGACGAGATTCTTGTTTAGTGGGGGTGAGTTGTCACATCCCTAGCTTCTGGTGCTGCCTAGTGTGTGCATCATGTTTAAATTCCATTTAAATTTGAAATGGGGATTTGTGAAACCCTTAGAATCATTTTTTTTGGAAATGACCCAAATAAAAATTGCTCCAAAAAGGTCCAAGAAAATGCTCATGTTGCTCTCTGAAAATATTGGACAGAGATAAAAATCAAACCAATATTTTTAGGAGCCCATAAGTATTTATTCTGGGCATTTGGAATTAATGCATAAATATTTGCATTGGATATATATATTATATATAAATAATATATGTCCAATAATTGCTGGAACATTTTATGTGGTTGGGTATATTTTAACTCTAGCCACATAACTATTTTCAGGATTTTATAAAATGGTTTAGTATTTTACTAAACCAAAACAAAACAGAACAAAATAGAAAAACAATAAATAAAAGCAGAGAGAGAACTTACCTCAGCTTACCTGGCAGCCACCCACAGCCCAACACTGTGCAGCCCACCTGCGCGGCCCAGCCCACCTGGCCCCCCTTCTCCTGTCTTCTTCCCGTGCCAGCGCACGAAGCAGCTCGGTGGCGAGCACCGCCGTCGCGCTTGGCCACCTCCTGCCTGGTTGCCTCCCTCCTCGATGCGCCTGGAGACGCCACGACACCCCTGGCCTCTCTCTCACTCTCCCTGGAACCCCTCTCGCTCTCCCTCCGTCCCTATTCCCCCTCTGCTCTCTCTCCCTCCCGCGACCGAACGGAGCCGCCGCCACCGACGAGCTCCCTCGCGGCCACCGGCCACCCCACGCAAACCCGACGCGCCCAGAAGCTCCGCCACGTTGTCTTCTTCATCTTCGATGAGCCACGCAAGCCGGGAGGGCCCGGAACATCGCCATCGCCGTCGTCTTCCACCTCGGGCTCCGACCACCGCCGCCGTTGATTCGCCGTCTCCACCGCCTCCCCGAGCACGCCGACCTTCTCTTCGAACTCACCGTGAGCCCCTGTCCATTTCCCCTCTCTCCCGTGCCCGTCCGCGCCCTCTAACCACCCTGGCTGTCGGAGCCGACCGTTCCTCGCCGCCGGCGATGACGCAGACGGTGCTAGAGCCACCGTAGCTAACTCCCGAGCACGGCAACGTGCTCAGCACCCTTCCAGGAGCCGAGCGCGCCCACCCGTGCGACCTGCCGTGCCCCCTAGCGCCAACCCCGACCTCGCCGTGCTCCGGCCGCCGCCCCGCTCGCCGCCGTCGCCAAATCCGACCTCCCCAGCACGAACGGATGCCACGATTCGATGCGCGCACACACCAGCTACGCGTAGAGCCCCTCAGTCTCCGATTTGGTCGCCGGAGGAGGATTTCCGACCCCCTCCGCCGTCTCTGGCTCCGCCGGCGACGAGCCGCGGGTCAACTCCGGCGAGTTGACCCGGGGTTTGACCCCCCTGACGTGTGGGCCCAGGCGCCTGCTTGATTAGTGTTAGATTAGTTAGCGCTAATTAACTTAGCTAATTAGATAGGCCACTGACATGCGGGCCCCGCCCGGCTAACTAAGTTAGTTAGGGCTAACTAACTTGGTTAGTTGACTGGGTCACTGACCAGTGGACCCCACTGGTCAGGTTTGACCTGGTCGACGCCTTTGACCTGCTGACGTCACCCCGGCGTCATGCTGACGCAATATTCCTTTTCTGGAATTTAGTTTATTTTATAAATAATCAGGAAATTCCAGAAAATAGCCTAAAACTTCAATAAATCATAGAAAATTAACCGTAACTCCAAATTAAATAAATTATATATGAAAAATTATCAGAAAAATTCAAGGAATCCATCTGTACCATTTTCATGCATGTTAGAACAACTTATAGCTGCTGTTTAGCACAAATCAATTAAATGGCATTTGAATAATCACATATGGAGTTTGAATTTGAATCTTGTATTCAAACCAACTTCATTTAATCTGTTGCTAGTTGCATTAGCTCAAAACACATTCATATTGCCATGTCATGAGCATGCATCATATTGTGCATTGCATTGATTGTGTTCCTTCTGTGTTGCCGGTATTTGTCCCCTCTCGATAGACGTGATACCGATGATGTGATCGTTGACACTGATGAAGACTCAATGTTATCTTCAGAAGTGCCAGGCAAGCAAAACCCCCTTGTTCATTCCGATACAATCCCACTCTCTCGCTCCTGCTCTCTTTTACTGCATTAGGACAACAACGATTCATCTGTTACTTGCTGCGGTAGCTGAACCCCTTTATCCTTTGCATGACCTGTCATTGCCACAGTAAATAGATGAAACCCACTAGCATGAGTAGGAGTTGTTTGAGCCCTGTTGTGCCTACTCATTCATGCTTGTTTGTCACGCCTGCTACTGCTTAGAGTTGAGTCAGGTCTGATTCATCCGGGATGAATCAGAGGTGTGTGAACATGTCCTACTGTGTGTGAGCTAAGTGTGTGAATACGATTTGGTAAAGGTAGCGGTGAGAGGCCATGTAGGAGTACATGGTGGGTTGTCTCATTGCAGCCGTCCTCAGGAACTGAGTTCTGTGTTTGTGATCCATGATTCAGCTACTACCACGCATTGGGCCCGAAACCAATGGACCCTCTCGGCTTCTTGATCACCCTTGTCCTCTGTCCAGGAGTTGCAAGTAGTTTCTGGTGTTTGTAGTATGCTGGAGGCCGTGCGCAGCGCTGACCGTAGGGGTGGGCTGTGATGCGGTAGGCACGTGGCCGGGTAAACCGGGCGCCCGTTTGGTGTCACGGAACCCTGTTCACATCGTTTGGGGCTGTGAGCGAAACTCCGGCCGGATCTCCTCATGGATGGAACCCGAATAGGCGATAAACCTGGACTAGAGACTCAAGTGTTTAGGTAGGCCGTGGCCGACACCCACGTTGGGCTTCCGCTTGAAGGTTGCCGAGTACATGTCGTGTAAACGGCGGTAAGTGGTGAGAGCGTGTGTGAAGAAGTACACCCCTGCAGGGTTAACATCATCTATTCGAATAGCCGTGTCCACGGAAAAGGACTTCTGGGTTGCTTATATCAGTTCATAGACAAGTGAAAGTGGATACTCTAAAATACGCAAGATAAGCGTGAGTGCTATGGATGGCGTTCTCGTAGGGAGACGGAGCGGATCCATAGTGGTGTATTGATATGGTGAATATGTGGACTCGTGTGCGCCACCTCAAAAGAGTTACATTGCAGTCGTAGTTTAGGATAGCCACCGAGTCAAAGCTGGCTTGCTGCAGTTAAACCCCACCATCCCCTTTGTTGATAATGATGCATATGTAGTTAGTTCTGATGTAAGTCTTGCTGGGTACATTTGTACTCACGTTTGCCTATTTTATGTTTTTGCAGAGAGACTTCGGTCTCACTAGTAGTTCCGCGTGGACTTCGACGTTTAGCTTGTTACCTCAGCTACGATCTTGTGCCCTCGGCAGGATCTGATAGATAGTCAGGCTTCTCAGCCTTTTTCATTTATAGATGTCTGTACCCAGACATGATAGCTTCCGCTTGTGCTTTGATTTGTATGCTCTGATTGTTGGGTCATGAGACCCATGTTTGTAATATCTCGCTCCTCGGAGCCTATTGAATAAATTACTTGAGTCGTAGAGTCATGTTGTGATGCCATGTTGTATTTGCACATATCGAGCATATTGTGTGTATGTTATTGAAATGCTTGGTATGTGTGGGATCTGACCATCTAGTTGTTTATCTTTAGTAGCCTCTCTTACCGGGAAATGTCTCCTAGTGTTTCCACCGAGCCATGGTAGCTTGCTACTGCTCCGGAACACTTAGGCTGGCCGGCATGTGTCCTTCTTCGTTCCTGTGTCTGTCCCTTCGGGGAAATGTCACGCGATGAATACCGGAGTCCTGTTAGCCCGCTACAGCCCGGTTCACCGGAGTCCTGCTAGCCCAGTGCTACAGCCTGGATTCACTCGCTGATGACCGACACGTTCGATGCTGGGTCATGAATGCCTGTCCCTGTAAGTCTGTGCCACTTTGGGTTTACGACTAGCCATGTCAGCCCGGGCTCCCTATCATATGGATGCTAGCGACACTGTCATATACGTGTGCCAAAAGGCGCAAACGGTCCCGGGCAAAGGTAAGGCGACACCCGTGGGAATACCGTGCGTGAGGCCGCAAAGTGATATGAGGTGTTACATGCTAGATCGATGTGGCATTGAGTCGGGGTCCTGACAGCGTTATCAAAGGATTGATAAAACGATAGGTCCAGCAACTGATCACAGGGACCAATCGATGAAGATATCATCTTTCTTCAACACACACTACACAAGAATATCCCTTTGGAACGAACTAAGTCAGGCAAGCTTTTATCTTCCAACCCTCCAAGTTGTCGTTTAGCTTAACCAACTAGCTCAGGGATATCTAACACCGATTCTTGGAGAGAAGGTGGTTCACAAGAAACCAACTTGATCACGAGCTCAACACAGCGGTCAGGTGACAACCTGGTAATACTTCCGAGAAGATCTTCGGGAAATCACGAACCACCGATATGTTACTAAGCTCGAGAACAATCTTGCTTTTGAGGCAAGACGATATGATCAATAGAGCGAAGATTTGAAATAACCCTAACTCATCGATCGAGGAGTGCACCGAGAACAAGGACTAGGTAGCACGATCAATCTTAGAATGATGACTCTGATACCAACGCTGTCAGGACCCCGACTCAATGCCACATCGATCTAGCATGTAACACCTCATATCACTTTGCGGCCTCACGCACGGTATTCCCACGGGTGTCGCCTTACCTTTGCCCGGGACCGTTTGCGCCTTTTGGCACACGTATATGACAGTGTCGCTAGCATCCATATGATAAGGAGCCCGGGCTGACATGGCTAGTCGTAAACCCAAAGTGGCACAGACTTACAGGGACAGGCATTCATGACCCAGCATCGAACGTGTCGGTCATCAGCGAGTGAATCCAGGCTGTAGCACTGGGCTAGCAGGACTCCGGTGAACCGGGCTGTAGCGGGCTAACAGGACTCCGATATTCATCGCGTGACATTTCCCCGAAGGGACAGACACAGGAACGAAGAAGGACACATGCCGGCCAGCCTAAGTGTTCCGGAGCAGTAGCAAGCTACCATGGCTCGGTGGAAACACTAGGAGACATTTCCCGGTAAGAGAGGCTACTAAAGATAAACAACTAGATGGTCAGATCCCACACATACCAAGCATTTCAATAGCATACACACAATATGCTCGATATGTGCAAATACAACATGGCATCACAACATGACTCTACGACTCAAGTAATTTATTCAATAGGCTCCGAGGAGCGAGATATTACAAACATGGGTCTCATGACCCAACAATCAGAGCATACAAATCAAAGCACAAGCGGAAGCTATCATGTCTGGGTACAGACATCTATAACTGAAAAAGGCTGAGAAGCCTGACTATCTATCAGATCCTGCCGAGGGCACAAGATCATAGCTGAGGTATCAAGCTAAACGTCGAAGTCCAAGCGGAACTACTAGTGAGACCGAAGTCTCTCTACAAAAACATAAAATAGGCAAACGTGAGTACAACTGTACCCAGCAAGACTTACATCAGAACTAACTACATATGCATCATTATCAACAAAGGGGATGGTGGGGTTTAACTGCAGCAAGCCAGCTTTGACTCGGTGGCTATCCTAAACTACGACTGCAATGTAACTCTTTTGAGGTGGCGCACACGAGTCCACATATTCACCATATCAATACACCACTATGGATCCGCTCTCGTTCCCCTACGAGAACGCCATCCATAGCACTCACGCTTATCTTGCGTATTTTAGAGTATCCACTTTCACTTGTCTATGAACTGATATAAGCAACCCAGAAGTCCTTTTCCGTGGACACGGCTATTCGAATAGATGATGTTAACCCTGCAGGGGTGTACTTCTTCACACACGCTCTCACCACTTACCGTCGTTTACACGACATGTACTCGGCAACCTTCAAGCGGAAGCCCAACGTGGGTGTCGGCCACGGCCTACCTAAACACTTGAGTCTCTAGTCCAGGTTTATCGCCTATTCGGGTTCCATCCATGAGGAGATCCGGCCGGAGTTTCGCTCACAGCCCCAAACGATGTGAACAGGGTTCCGTGACACCAAACGGGCGCCCGGTTTACCCGGCCACGTGCCTACCGCATCACAGCCCACCCCTACGGTCAGCGCTGCGCACGGCCTCCAGCATACTACAAACACCAGAAACTACTTGCAACTCCTGGACAGAGGACAAGGGTGATCAAGAAGCCGAGAGGGTCCATTGGTTTCGGGCCCAATGCGTGGTAGTAGCTGAATCATGGATCACAAACACAGAACTCAGTTCCTGAGGACGGCTGCAATGAGACAACCCACCATGTACTCCTACATGGCCTCTCACCGCTACCTTTACCAAATCGTATTCACACACTTAGCTCACACACAGTAGGACATGTTCACACACCTCTGATTCATCCCGGATGAATCAGACCTGACTCAACTCTAAGCAGTAGCAGGCGTGACAAACAAGCATGAATGAGTAGGCACAACAGGGCTCAAACAACTCCTACTCATGCTAGTGGGTTTCATCTATTTACTGTGGCAATGACAGGTCATGCAAAGGATAAAGGGGTTCAGCTACCGCAGCAGGTAACAGATGTATCGTTGTTGTCCTAATGCAGTAAAAGAGAGCAGGAGCGAGAGAGTGGGATTGTATCGGAATGAACAAGGGGGTTTTGCTTGCCTGGCACTTCTGAAGATAACATTGAGTCTTCATCAGTGTCAACGATCACATCATCGGTATCACGACTATCGAGAGGGGACAAATACCGGCAACACAGAAGGGAACACAATCAATGCAATGCACAATATGATGCATGATCATGACATGGCAAAATGAATGTGTTTTGGGCTAATGCAACTAGCAACAGATTAAATGAAGTTGGTTTGAATACAAGATTCAAATTCAAACTCCATATGTGATTATTCAAATGCCATTTAATTGATTTGTGCTAAACAGCAGCTATAAGTTGTTCTAACATGCATGAAAATGGTACAGATGGATTCCTTGAATTTTTCTGATAATTTTTCATATATAATTTATTTAATTTGGAGTTACGGTTAATTTTCTATGATTTATTGAAGTTTTAGCTATTTTCTGGAATTCCTGATTATTTATAAAATAAACTAAATTCCAGAAAAGGAATATTGCGTCAGCATGACGCCGGGGTGACGTCAGCAGGTCAAAGGCGTCGACCAGGTCAAACCTGACCAGTGGGGTCCACTGGTCAGTGACCCAGTCAACTAACCAAGTTAGTTAGCCTAACTAACTTAGTTAGCCGGGCGGGGCCCGCATGTCAGTGGCCTATCTAATTAGCTAGGTTAATTAGCGCTAACTAATCTAACACTAATCAAGCAGGCGCCTGGGCCCACACGTCAGGGGGGTCAAACCCCGGGTCAACTCGTCGGAGTTGACCCGCGGCTCGTCGCCGGCGGAGCCAGAGACGGCGGAGGGGGTCGGAAATCCTCCTCCGGCGACCAAATCGGAGACTGAGGGGCTCTACGCGTAGCTGGTGTGTGCGTGCATCGAATCGTGGCATCCGTTCGTGCTGGGGAGGTCGGACTTGGCGACGACGGCGAGCGGGGCGGCGGCCGGAGCACGGCGAGGTCGGGGTTGGCGCTAGGGGGCACGGCAGGTCGCACGGGTGGGCGCGCTCGGCTCCTGGAAGGGTGCTGAGCACGTTGCTGTGCTCGGGAGTTAGCTACGGTGGCTCTAGCACCGTTTGCATCATCGCCGGCGGCGAGGAACGGTCGGCTCCGACAGCCAGGGTGGTTAGAGGGCGCGGACGGGCACGGAGAGAGAGGGGAAATGGACAGGGGCTCACGGTGAGTTCGAAGAGAAGGTCGGCGTGCTCGGGGAGGCGGTGGAGACGGCGAATCAACGGCGGCGGTGGTCGGAGCCCGAGGTGGAAGACGACGGCGATGGCGATGTTCCGGGCCCTCCCGGCTTGCGTGGCTCGTCGAAGATGAAGAAGACAACGTGGCGGAGCTTCTGGGCGCGTCGGGTTTGCGTGGGGTGGCCGGTGTCCGCGAGGGAGCTCGTCGGTGGCGGCGGCTCCGTTCGGTCGCGGGAGGGAGAGAGAGCAGAGGGGGAATAGGGACGGAGGGAGAACGAGAGGGGTTCCAGGGGGAGTGAGAGAGAGGCCAGGGGTGTCGTGGCGTCTCCAGGCGCATCGAGGAGGGAGGCAACCAGGCAGGAGGTGGCCAAGCGCGACGGCGGTGCTCGCCACCGAGCTGCTTCGTGCGCTGGCACGGGAAGAAGACAGGAGAAGGGGGGCCAGGTGGGCTGGGCCGCGCAGGTGGGCTGCACAGTGTTGGGCTGTGGGTGGCTGCCAGGTAAGCTGAGGTAAGTTCTCTCTCTGCTTTTATTTATTGTTTTTCTATTTTGTTTTGTTTTGTTTTGGTTTAGTAAAATACTAAACCATTTTATAAAATCCTGAAAATAGTTATGTGGCTAGAGTTAAAATATACCCAACCACATAAAATGTTCCAGCAATTATTGGACATATATTATTTATATATAATATATATATATCCAATGCAAATATTTATGCATTAATTCCAAATGCCCAGAATAAATACTTATGGGCTCCTAAAAATATTGGTTTGATTTTTATCTCTGTCCAATATTTTCAGAGAGCAACATGAGCATTTTCTTGGACCTTTTTGGAGCAATTTTTATTTGGTCATTTCCAAAAAAAATGATTCTAAGGGTTTCACAAATCCCCATTTCAAATTTAAATGGAATTTAAACATGATGCACACACTGGGCAGCACCAGAAGCTAGGGATGTGACAACTCACCCCCACTAAACAAGAATCTCGTCTCGAGATTCAAGCGTAAAGTAAGATGAAGGGGAAACGCAACTAGTATAATCTTCATGATCCATGTTGCACTTCGAATGAATGTTGATTCGTTCAGCATTATTGTCTTGATGTCTTACTTCGAGAGCTTCAGCTAATCATGACAAGAAGGGGAAAGGGAAACTCTAGAAGGATCGAACTTCTTGAAGGTCGAACAACTCACGGAATGAGACATAGAACCATCTCTCGGGTTGAGACACGAGATACACATCAAGAGGGGTGGAAAGAAACGGATGACGAAGGTTCACTAGGTGGACAACAATTCCACACTTAAAAGGTGGTAAACGATTGTCAACGTAGCGAGGAGTTGAGTTGCCATGATACCACAACAAAGCACCTTAGGGACGGTGACTCGTAGAAATATCCCCTTAAGTGGCAAAAAGAATTACCTTTGATTTAAAGATCATTGAAACTCTTTATACCAGATTAAGGCAATTCATAATCGATCATTTAGAGGGGTTCGGTAGAAAGGCATACCCGGACTTGGATGATGTGGATTACCTTGTTGAAGACAACGTAATGGATGAATTTGCTTACCACCGGAAATGGAAGAGACCCATAGTAGAATGGCACATGGGCGGTGCAAGCTGGGAACAAAATGCAAATGCTGGGAATGATTCTGGTAACTGGGGAAGAACCCAACAACAGAGAATGAATTCACTGTTTGAAAAGATCATAGCATTGTCGAGGAAACTGAAAGCAAACCCAGTTAGTGCTGATGATAACACCTAGCGCTTGTGCGTGCTCTCAAGAACTTGAGCATTTCCATATTCATCAAGGTTTTACCAACATCCGTGTCAAGGATCCTGGCAACACAACATACCACCATGATGAACTGGCGCTAGAGAGCGTGTGTGAAGAAGTACACCCCTGCAGGGTTAACATCATCTATTCGAATAGCCGTGTCCACGGAAAAGGACTTCTGGGTTGCTTATATCAGTTCATAGACAAGTGAAAGTGGATACTCTAAAATACGCAAGATAAGCGTGAGTGCTATGGATGGCGTTCTCGTAGGGGAACGAGAGCGGATCCATAGTGGTGTATTGATATGGTGAATATGTGGACTCGTGTGCGCCACCTCAAAAGAGTTACATTGCAGTCGTAGTTTAGGATAGCCACCGAGTCAAAGCTGGCTTGCTGCAGTTAAACCCCACCATCCCCTTTGTTGATAATGATGCGTATGTAGTTAGTTCTGATGTAAGTCTTGCTGGGTACAGTTGTACTCACGTTTGCCTATTTTATGTTTTTGCAGAGAGACTTCGGTCTCACTAGTAGATCCACGTGGACTTCGACGTTTAGCTTGATACCTCAGCTACGATCTTGTGCCCAAAACGCCGGCGAGTTGACCGGGTTAGACCCCCTGTTGACCCAGATTTGACCCGTGTGGGTCAATGACAGGTGGGCCCGGCCCTGCTAAATTTTAGTTTAGGATTAGTTTAGCAACTAATTATCTCTGTTAACTAACTTTGACACTGACAGTGGGCCCTAGCGCCACTAACTCTTAATTAGGATTAAACTAACCCTGTTTAACCCCCTGTCACTGACGTGTGGGTCCCACACGTCAGGTTTGACCCCAGCCAGCCGCAGTTGACTGCTGACGTCGTGCTGACGTCATGGTGGCGCAATATATAATTTCTGGATTTAAATTAAATCAGGAAATTCCAGAAATTGATTTAAACTTCAAAAATTCATAACAATTCAACCGTAGCTCAGATTAAAATAATTTATATATGAAAAATTATCAGAAAAATGCAATCTTTCCATCTGTACTAGTTTCATGCATGACAAACTAACTTATACATGCTGAGTATGAGGAAACACATTATGGCATATATAAGAGACTTAATTTAGTAATGCATTTGAACCTTTGGTTCAAATGGACTTCAAACCAAATGATTACTAGTTACATTAGCTCAAACAGCATCACATCTACATGCCATGTTCATGCATCATATTATTGCATATGTTTGTGCATTGATTGCCGACACTGTTCCTTCTCGATAGGTCCTGCTCCGGAGACGTTCCAGAGTACCTGTCTGTGAAGCAGTGCCTCCCTTGTTGATTTACCAGGCAAGCAAACCCCCTTGTTCATTTCGATAAAACCCTACTCTCTCGCTCCTGCTCTCAGTTATTGCATTAGAACAACAACGGTTCATCTGCTACTTTGTGCTACGGTAGTTGAACCCATTCCTCTGCATGACCTGTCATTGCCACAGTAAATAGTTGAAACCCACTAGCATGTGTAGGAGTTGATTGAAGCCACTGATGTGTTCCTACCATGCTATGCCTGCTATTGCTTAGAGTTGTGTCAGGTCTGATTCATTGGGAATGAATTGGAGTGTTACGATATGTTCTGATGCTGAGAGTTAAGTGTGTGAACACGATTTGGTAAAGGTAGCGGTGAGAGGCCATGTAGGAGTACATGGTGGGTTGTCTCACTGGAACCGTCCTTAAGCACCGAGTTCTATGTATGTTGTCCAATGACTCGATACTACCACACATTGGGCTCCGGGCGCTCCAAGCCCTCTCGACTTATTAACCGACTTGATCTCTGTCCAGGAGTCGCAACTAGTTTCTGGTGTTTGTAGGTAGTGCTATTTTTCTACCAAGTGGCACCCGGCAGGGTGGGCTTGGGACAGACTAGGCACACGTGGCCTGGTGTACCGAGTGGCACCCGGATGGTGGGCTCGGGAACCCTGTACACATCGTTTGGGGCCGTAAGAGACACCCCGGCCGGATCTCCTTGCGGATGGAACCCGAATAGGCGATAAACCTGGATTAGAGTCTTGTGTGGTTAGTCAGGTCGTGGCCGACACCCTCGCCAGGCTTCCGCTTGAAGGTTGCCGAGATACATGACGTGTACATGGCGGTAAGTGGCGAGAGTGTGTGTGAAGAAGTACACCCCTGCAGGGTTAACATGATCTATTCGAATAGCCGGGTCCGTGGTTATGGACTTCTTGGATGCTTACATGGTACATAGACAACTTGAAGTGGATACTATAAAATGATCAAGACAAGTGTGAGTGCTATGGATGGCCTTCTCGTAGGGAGACGGGGATGAATCCATAATAGTGTATCATGTGGTGATTAGTGGACTCGTGTACGTTGTTTCACCTCCAGAGTTTCTGGTAGTCGTAGAACAGGATAGCCACAGAGTCAAAGCTGGCTTGCGGCAACTAAACCCCACATTACCTCTTGATACAGATGCATGTATGGTAGGATCTGATGTAAGTCTTGCTGAGTACCTTTGTACTCATGTTGCTTTATTTATGTTTTGCAGCGGAGACTCCGGTCTTACTAGTGTTCTCGTGGACTTCGACTAGTAGCTAGTACCTCAGCTACGATCTTGAGCGGACGTTGTAGATAGTCAGGCTTTCAGCCTTTTTCATTTATAGATGTCTGTACTCAGACATGTAATGCTTCCGCTTGTTGCTTGATTGCTCTGACTGTTGGGTCATGTGACCCCTGTTTGTAATAATGCTGTGATGGCTCTTCTGAGCCTTTATCTATATAAGTTGTTGAGTTATGCTGTGATGCCATGTTGTACAGCACATACTTGCATGTTATGCGTACGTGTAATGTGTATTGTTATGTGTGGGATCTGACTACCTAGTTGTTTATTCTTAGTAGCCTCTCTTACCGGGAAATGTCTCCTAGTGCTTCCACTGAGCCCTGGTAGCTTGCTACTGCTCCGGAACACTTAGGCAGGCCGGCATGTGTCCTTCTTCGATCCTGTGTCTGTCCCTTCGGGGAAATGTCACGCGATGAATACCGGAGTCCTGCTAGCCCGCTACAGCCCGGTTCACCGGAGTCCTGTTAGCCCAGTGCTACAGCCTGGATTCACTCGTTGATGACCGACACGTTCGATGCTGGGTCATGGATGCCTGTCCCTGTAAGTTAGTGCCACTTTGGGTTTACGACTAGCCATGTCAGCCCGGGCTCTTTATCATATGGATGCTAGCGACACCATCATATACGTGTGCCAAAATGCGCAAACGGTCCCGGGCAAAGGTAAGGCGACACCCGTGGGGATACCGTGCGTGAGGCCGCAAAGTGATATGAGGCGTTACATGCTAGATCGATGTGGCATCGAGTCGGGGTCCCGACAGCGCTGGTATCAGAGCCTGACTGCCTGTAGGATTACCAAGCCAAACTGGTCGAAGTCGAGTCTAGAAATTCTTTAGTTATGTAAGGGAATTGATTGTGGGTTGGAACGTAAGGCTCTTTTTACTCCTTATACCTCATGACCTTCTGATCTGAGTCGTCCTATCTTTCCTACGGGATTAAGGAACTAGGCTTCTCTTCCGTCTATCAGGATCACGTGTTACTACTCCGTAGTTCCATAGGACTGGTTGATCAGAGTCATACCCCAGTTTTGAGTATTTCCGGTGTAGTCTGTTTAGTATGATCTCAGAACCTTGAGTAATGCTGATGAGTATGTTACCACCCCATTTTTAGTAGGATGTCTCATTCTGAGCATTTTACTGCCGTTATGCTGCCGGAATTTCCCTAGGAGTTCGAGTGATACTAATCCCTTGTCCTACATTCTACAGTCCATAGTTGATGCTGATTCCGTCTCTGGTTTCGTTTCACCAGGATGTCATCAAGTTCTGTTGTTCGTAGCCAGAACCACGGAGATGGTAGGGATGAGGATCCTCCCGACCAGCCTTCGTTGATAGAGTTCATGCTAGAGATGGAGAGGAACAAGCGTGAGTCTAACCGTTTGTTGGCACGTATCGAGGAGAACACCGCACATCAGTTCAAAGGGTCTGCTACCATTCATGATTTCATTCGCTTGCACCCACCTACCTTTCATCATTCCATCGAGCCACTCGATGCAGATGACTGGCTCCGTAGCATCACTCATAAGCTGCTTTCCGCGAGCGTAGCTGAAGATGACAAGGTCACTTATGCCACATACCACCTGGAAGGTCCTGCTAGTCTTTGGTGGCAGAACTATGAGTCTTTGCTTCCAGCTGGCCAGATTCCTACCTGGAAGGATTTCACTGAGGCTTTTTGCGAGCATCACATTCCCCAAGCCCTCCTTGATCGCAAGAGAGAAGAGTTCTGCAGTTTCACCCAGAGTAGGATGGCTGTTGATGCTTATAGCAGAGAGTTCGAGAACCTTGCCCGCTATGCCACAGAAGAAGTGTCCACGGACGCCAAGAAGCAGGCTAGGTTCCAAAAGGGTCTCAACCCCAAGTTGCATCGTGATCTCCACCTGCATCATTGTGATACATTCCAAGCTCTTGTGAACAAAGCCATTAATGCTGAGACAGCTCAGCTCACTTACGAGGAGTCTCGTAAGCACAACCGTGATTTGGGACCCTCCTCTGGCTCTAGTTCCCAGAAGCGCCGGATTTGGGTTCCAAACTCCGCTCTTCCTTCCGGTTATACACCAAGGCCATCCCCTGTGGTGCCTTTCCCAGCTCAGTCATATGTTCCACCCAGGCCTACTGGTAGACCGCTTGTCAGTGCGGGTCCACGTCCAACCTCAGGGACTTGCTTCACTTGCGGGAAGCCAGGACACTATGCACGTGACTGCTCTCAGACTAGTTATGCTCCACCCAAGGCCGAGGAGACTGTTGGCTGTGTTAAGCCATCACGCAAGATGATCAGTGTCAAGTCAGTTCCCACTGAACGTGGACGTGTGCATCACGTCTCAGCTAAAGACGCTCATGATGATCCAGATGTCGTTCTTGGTACACTCCTTGTCAATTGTCACCCAGCATCAGTTCTATTCGATACTGGAGCATCTCACTCCTTCATTTCTGAAGGCTATGCTCGTTTGCACGACATGTCATTTTGTGATATGCCAACTCCGCTTGAAATCCAAACCCCAGGGTCTAGATGGCAGACCACCAGAATCAGCCATGGTAACGAAATCCTTGTTGATAGACTTGTATTCCTTGCATCACTTGTAGCCCTCAAGTCCTCAGATATTAACATCATCTTGGGTATGGACTGGATGACAGCTCATCATGCCAAGATTGATTGTTACACAAGATCTGTTCAGCTTACACACCCATCTGGCAAGATAGTCACCATCTCCACTAGAGTGGCAAAGCGTCAGCTCTATTCTCTTAATGCCAGCCCTCTTCCAGACCTTGAAGATATCCCGGTAGTCCGTGACTTTCCGGATGTCTTTCCAGAGGAACTGCCAGGTGTTCCACCTGACAGAGATGTAGAGTTCGTCATAGATCTTATCCCAGGAACAGCTCCAATCTCTAGGAGACCCTACAAGATGGCACCCTTAGAACTAGCCGAGCTTAAGAAACAACTTGATGAGTCCTTGCAAAAGGGTTTCATCCGTCCTAGTTCTTCTCCTTGGGCTTGCCCCGTCCTCTTTGTTAAGAAGAAAGACGGTACGGAACCGGATGGTTGTAGATTATCGTCCCGTTAATTTGGTCACGATAAAGAACAAGTATCCGCTCCCCAGGATCAACGACCTGTATGATCAGCTCGCTGGATCCTCAGTCTTCTCCAAGATGGATTTAAGGTTAGGATACCACGAAATTAAGATCAGAAACGGGGACATTCCCAAGACAGCCTTTGTCACTCGTTATGGTCAGTACGAGTACACCGTCATGTCCTTCGGCCTAACCAACGCCCCAGCCACATTCTCCCGCTTGATGAACTCGATCTTCATGGAGTACTTAGATAAGTTCGTCGTGGTTTACCTCGATGATATTCTTATCTACTCGAAGAACGAGGAAGAGCATGCCGAACATCTTAGACTTGTTTTAGAAAAACTCAGAGAGCACCGCCTTTATGCCAAGTTCTCCAAGTGTGAATTTTGGTTGCCAGAAGTGACCTACTTAGGCCACGTAATCTCTGGTAAGGGCATTGCTGTCAATCCCGAGAGAGTTCAAGCCGTTCTCGATTGGACCCCACCTGAGACCGTTAAACAAGTTAGGAGTTTCCTTGGTCTAGCCAGCTATTGTCGCCGCTTTGTTGAAAACTTCTCCAAAGTAGCCAAACCCCTCACGGAACTTCTCAAGAAAGATAAAAAGTTCGAGTGGTCCCCACAGTGTGAGTACAGTTTTCAGGAACTGAAAAGGCGCCTGACTTCTGCTCCCATACTTGTGCCACCGGATTTCACTAAAGACTTTATTATCTACTGCGACGCCTCACGACAGGGACTAGGTTGCATTCTTATGCAGGATCGTCATGTGATTGCCTATGCATCTCGACAGTTGCATCCACATGAGGAGAATTATCCTACACATGATCTAGAGCTTGCAGCCGTAGTCTATGCACTCAAGACCTGGTGACATTACCTCCTTGGTAAACGTTGCGAGATCTACACTGATCACCAGAGTCTCAAGTATATCTTCACCCAACCAGATCTGAACCTTAGGCAAAGATGTTGGTTGGAGTTAATCACAGATTATGATCTAGGGATTACCTACACTCCAGGCAAAGCCAATGTCATGGCTGATGCGCTAAGCCGTAAATCCTATTGCAACAATCTCATGTTGCAGCAAGGCCAACCACTTCTCCATGAGGAATTCTGTAAGCTTAATCTTCACATAGCTCCTCGCGGATTTCTTTCTACCTTGGTGGTGAAACCTGATCTTGAAGATCGGATTATCGCTGCTCAAAAGCAAGACACAGGAATTTCCCGGATCAAGAGAAACATTAAGAAGGGAGTTGGTGGATGTTTCACTATGGATGATCGTGGTGTTGTTTTCTTTGAGAACCGCTTGGTGGTTCCCAAGAATCAACATCTTCGACAACTGATTCTTAAGGAGGCGCATGAATCTCCTCTCACGATTCATCCCGGTAGTACTAAGATGTATCAGGACCTACGCCAGAGGTTCTGGTGGACTAGGATGAAGAGAGAAATCGCTCAGTTTATTGCTAACTGTGACGTTTGTCGTCGCGTTAAGGCAGAGCATCAAAGGCCTGCTGGCACCCTTCAGCCTTTAGCTATTCCTGAATGGAAATGGGATAAAGTTGGTATGGACTTCATCACCGGCTTTCCCAGGACCAAGAGAGGGAATAACGCTATCTTCGTAGTCGTTGATCGTCTTTCCAAAGTGGCTCACTTCCTTCCTGTTCGAGAAAATATCACTGCTAGTCAGCTTGCTGACTTATATATTTCTCGAATAGTGTCACTGCATGGTGTTCCACTAGAGATCAATTCAGACCGTGGCAGTCTTTTCACTTCTCATTTCTGGGAGAGTTTCCAAACTGCCATGGGAACCCATCTTTCCTTCAGTACCGCTTTCCACCCTCAGTCGAGTGGTCAGGTGGAACGGGTCAATCAAATTCTCGAAGACATGCTCAGAGCTTGCGTTATCTCATTCGGTATGGATTGGGAGAAATGTCTTCCTTTCGCCGAGTTTGCTTATAACAATAGCTACCAATCCAGCCTCAAGAAAGCTCCTTTTGAGGTTCTCTATGGACGAAGATGTCGAACACCTTTGAACTGGTCAGAAACCGGTGAAAGACAATTCTTTGGACCGGACATGATCCAGGAGGCAGAAGAGCAAGTTCGCATCATTCGTGAGAATTTGAAGACAGCCCAATCTCGTCAAAAGAGTCAGTATGATCGTCATCATAAGGATATGACTTATGAAATTGGCGACCAAGCTTACCTTCGGGTTACTCCTTTGAAGGGTACCCATCGTTTCGGTATCAAGGGCAAGTTGGCTCCTCGTTACATTGGTCCTTTTCGTATTCTCGCTAAACGAGGAGAGGTTGCCTACCAATTGGAACTACCCCCACATCTTTCTCGAATTCATGATGTCTTCCACGTATCTCAACTCAGGCGTTGCTTCTCGGATCCCATCCGCGGAGTGGACCATGAAACGCTTGATCTCCAAGATAACCTCACATACCGAGAGTACCCGGTTCGCATTCTTGATCAAGCAGAGCGTGTCACTCGACGTCAGAACATCAAGTTTCTCAAAGTTCAGTGGTCTCATCATTCCGAGAGAGAAGCTACTTGGGAGCGAGAAGATCGTCTTCGACTGGAGTACCCCGCTTTCTTTCCGTCAACCCTTGAATCTCGGGACGAGATTTTTTCAAGAGGGGGCGAGTTGTCACATCCCTAGTCTGGTATGACTTAGACTAGCTAGCCATTTGTGCATCATATTTAAATTTCATTTAAATTTGAAATGAGGATTGGTGGAACCCTCAGAATCATTTTTGAAAATGACCCAAATAAAAATTTCTCCAAAAGGGTCCAAGAAAATGCTCATGTTGCTCTCTGAAAATATTGGACAGAGATAAAAATCAAACCAATATTTTTAAGAGCTCATAGGTATTTATTTTGGGCATTGGAATTAATGCATAAATATTTGCATTGGAAATATATTAGTTATATATATTAATATATGTCCAAAAATTATGCCACCTGTTGGGGAGCTCTGGAATAATATATCTAGCTCCTGCAAAAATTGGCATAAGGTAATAAAATGATTTAATATTTTATTAATCAAAACAAATGTCAGAAAAAAATAGAAAACAGAAATAAATAGGAATAACCTTACCTGGATCGACCTGTGGCCCAGCACCGCGCAGCCCAGCAGCTGGCCCAGCCCACCTGGCCCCCCCTCCTCTGTCGTCTTCCTCCCCGACAGGGGGACGGCGCGTGCCCGACGCGCGCGCACCGCCGCGCCGCGCCACCTCCTCCCTCCCTGCCTGCCTGCCTCTCCCCTCCTCGTCTGGATGCCCCGGACGACGCCACACAGCCACCCCAACCCCCTCGCACTCCCCCTCGCCCTCGTCCTCTCCTCTGTCTCTCTCTCTCTCACGGCCGAACGCCACCGATGCCACCGCTCCCCGTAGACGTAGCCACCGCGCCCCTCGAGAGCATCTGAGCAGTCCATGAGCTCTGCCACGTCGCCGGCTACCTCCTCGTCGAGCCACGCACCTCCGGACGGCCTCCATCGCCGCCAACGCCATCGTCTTCCTCCTCGGGATCCGCCGTCCGCCGTCGTCGATTCGCCGTCACCAGGTCTCCCCCGACCCCGCTGTGCTACTCTGCGTGATCCCCGTGAGCCTCTGCTTCGAACCCCTCTCCTCCCCCTCGCGATTACGCCGTCTAGGCCTCAGTTCCGCCATGGCCGAAGCTCGCCCCCGCTCGAGCTTGTCGCCGGTGTTGCTCCGGCGACCCTTTGGCCACGCCAGTGCACCTAGCACTCTCGCCGCACCTCGTAGTGCCCCGCTAGCGTTTTAGTTCGCGCGTTTGCACGCTGCAGCCGCGCCCCCGAACACAGCCGAACTCCGGCGGCCGCAAACGTGGTCGCCGACGTCGTTCTCGGCCACCCCAGCTCTGGCCGAGGGCACTGCTCGACGCGCCGCATCGCCAGCTCTTCGAAGAGCCTAAACACGCCTCGAACGGAGCCCTGTGGGTGATTTCCGCGGCGTTCCGCCGTCTCGGGCCTCGCCGGCGGCTAAACGCCGGCAAGTTGACCGGGTTAGACCCCCTGTTGACCCAGATTTGACCCGTGTGGGTCAATGACAGGTGGGCCCGGCCCTGCTAAATTTTAGTTTAGGATTAGTTTAGCAACTAATTATCTCTGTTAACTAACTGTGACACTGACAGTGGGCCCCAGCGCCACTAACTCTTAATTAGGATTAAACTAACCCTGTTTAACCCCCTGTCACTGACGTGTGGGTCCCACACGTCAGGTTTGACCCCAGCCAGCCGCAGTTGACCACTGACGTCGTGCTGACGTCATGCTGGTGCAATATATAATTTCTGGATTTAAATTAAATCAGGAAATTCCAGAAATTGATTTAAACTTCAAAAATTCATAACAATTCAACCGTAGCTCAGATTAAAATAATTTATATATGAAAAATTATCAGAAAAATGCAATCTTTCCATCTGTACTAGTTTCATGCATGACAAACTAACTTATACATGCTGAGTATGAGGAAACACATTATGGCATATATAAGAGACTTAATTTAGTAATGCATTTGAACCTTTGGTTCAAATGGACTTCAAACCAAATGATTACTAGTTACATTAGCTCAAACAGCATCACATCTACATGCCATGTTCATGCATCATATTGTTGCATATGTTTGTGCATTGATTGCCGGCACCGTTCCTTCTCGATAGGTCCTGCTCCGGAGACGTTCCAGAGTACCTGTCTGTGAAGCAGTGCCTCCCTTGTTGATTTACCAGGCAAGCAAACCCCCTTGTTCATTTCGATAAAACCCTACTCTCTCGCTCCTGCTCTCAGTTATTGCATTAGAACAACAACGGTTCATCTGCTACTTTGTGCTGCGGTAGTTGAACCCATTCCTCTGCATGACCTGTCATTGCCACAGTAAATAGTTGAAACCCACTAGCATGTGTAGGAGTTGATTGAAGCCACTGATGTGTTCCTACCATGCTATGCCTGCTATTGCTTAGAGTTGTGTCAGGTCTGATTCATTGGGAATGAATTGGAGTGTTACGATATGTTCTGATGCTGAGAGTTAAGTGTGTGAACACGATTTGGTAAAGGTAGCGGTGAGAGGCCATGTAGGAGTACATGGTGGGTTGTCTCACTGGAACCGTCCTTAAGCACCGAGTTCTATGTATGTTGTCCAATGACTCGATACTACCACACATTGGGCTCCGGGCGCTCCAAGCCCTCTCGACTTATTAACCGACTTGATCTCTGTCCAGGAGTCGCAACTAGTTTCTGGTGTTTGTAGGTAGTGCTATTTTTCTACCAAGTGGCACCCGGCAGGGTGGGCTTGGGACAGACTAGGCACACGTGGCCTGGTGTACCGAGTGGCACCCGGATGGTGGGCTCGGGAACCCTGTACACATCGTTTGGGGCCGTAAGCGACACCCCGGCCGGATCTCCTTGCGGATGGAACCCGAATAGGCGATAAACCTGGATTAGAGTCTTGTGTGGTTAGTCAGGTCGTGGCCGACACCCTCGCCAGGCTTCCGCTTGAAGGTTGCCGAGATACATGACGTGTACATGGCGGTAAGTGGCGAGAGCATGTGTGAAGAAGTACACCCCTGCAGGGTTAACATGATCTATTCGAATAGCCGGGTCCGCGGTTATGGACTTCTTGGATGATTACATGGTACATAGACAACTTGAAGTGGATACTATAAAATGCTCAAGACAAGTGTGAGTGCTATGGATGGCCTTCTCGTAGGGAGACGGGGATGAATCCATAATAGTGTATTGTGTGGTGATTAGTGGACTCGTGTACGTTGTTTCACCTCCAGAGTTTCTGGTAGTCGTAGAACAGGATAGCCACAGAGTCAAAGCTGGCTTGCGGCAACTAAACCCCACATTACCTCTTGATACAGATGCATGTATGGTAGGATCTGATGTAAGTCTTGCTGAGTAACTTTGTACTCATGTTGCTTTATTTATGTTTTGCAGCGGAGACTCCGGTCTTACTAGTGTTCTCGTGGACTTCGACTAGTAGCTAGTACCTCAGCTACGATCTTGAGCGGACGTTGTAGATAGTCAGGCTTTCAGCCTTTTTCATTTATAGATGTCTGTACTCAGACATGTAATGCTTCCGCTTGTTGCTTGATTGCTCTGACTGTTGGGTCATGTGACCCCTGTTTGTAATAATGCTGTGATGGCTCTTCTGAGCCTTTATCTATATAAGTTGTTGAGTTATGCTGTGATGCCATGTTGTACAGCACATACTTGCATGTTATGCGTACGTGTAATGTGTATTGTTATGTGTGGGATCTGACTACCTAGTTGTTTATTCTTAGTAGCCTCTCTTACCGGGAAATGTCTCCTAGTGCTTCCACTGAGCCCTGGTAGCTTGCTACTGCTCCGGAACACTTAGGCAGGCCGGCATGTGTCCTTCTTCGATCCTGTGTCTGTCCCTTCGGGGAAATGTCACACGATGAATACCGGAGTCCTGCTAGCCCGCTACAGCCCGGTTCACTGGAGTCCTGTTAGCCCAGTGCTACAGCCTGGATTCACTCGTTGATGACCGACACGTTCGATGCTGGGTGATGGATGCCTGTCCCTGTAAGTTAGTGCCACTTTGGGTTTACGACTAGCCATGTCAGCCCAGGCTCTTTATCATATGGATGCTAGCGACACCATCATATACGTGTGCCAAAATGCGCAAACGGTCCCGGGCAAACGGTCCCGACCCCGACTCGATGCCACATCGATCTAGCATGTAACGCCTCATATCACTTTGCGGCCTCACGCACGGTATCCCCACGGGTGTCGCCTTACCTTTGCCCGGGACCGTTTGCGCATTTTGGCACACGTATATGATGGTGTCGCTAGCATCCATATGATAAGGAGCCCGGGCTGACATGGCTAGTCGTAAACCCAAAGTGGCACAGACTTACAGGGACAGGCATTCATGACCCAGCATCGAACGTGTCGGTCATCAGCGAGTGAATCCAGGCTGTAGCACTGGGCTAGCAGGACTCCGGTGAACCGGGCTGTAGCGGGCTAACAGGACTCCGATATTCATCGCGTGACATTTCCCCGAAGGGACAGACACAGGAACGAAGAAGGACACATGCCGGCCAGCCTAAGTGTTCCGGAGCAGTAGCAAGCTACCATGGCTCGGTGGAAACACTAGGAGACATTTCCCGGTAAGAGAGGCTACTAAAGATAAACAACTAGATGGTCAGATCCCACACATACCAAGCATTTCAATAGCATACACACAATATGCTCGATATGTGCAAATACAACATGGCATCACAACATGACTCTACGACTCAAGTAATTTATTCAATAGGCTCCGAGGAGCGAGATATTACAAACATGGGTCTCATGACCCAACAATCAGAGCATACAAATCAAAGCACAAGCGAAGCTATCATATCTGGGTACAGACATCTATAACTGAAAAAGGCTGAGAAGCCTGACTATCTATCAGATCCTGCCGAGGGCACAAGATCGTAGCTGAGGTATCAAGCTAAACGTCGAAGTCCAAGCGGAACTACTAGTGAGACCGAAGTCTCTCTGCAAAAACATAAAATAGGCAAACGTGAGTACAACTGTACCCAGCAAGACTTACATCAGAACTAACTACATATGCATCATTATCAACAAAGGGGATGGTGGGGTTTAACTGCAGCAAGCCAGCTTTGACTCGGTGGCTATCCTAAACTACGACTGCAATGTAACTCTTTTGAGGTGGCGCACACGAGTCCACATATTCACCATATCAATACACCACTATGGATCCGCTCTCGTTCCCCTACGAGAACTCCGTCCATAGCACTCACGCTTATCTTGCGTATTTTAGAGTATCCACTTTCACTTGTCTATGAACTGATATAAGCAACCCAGAAGTCCTTTTCCGTGGACACGGCTATTCGAATAGATGATGTTAACCCTGCAGGGGTGTACTTCTTCACACACGCTCTCACCACTTACTGCCGTTTACACGACATGTACTCGGCAACCTTCTAGCGGAAGCCCAACGTGGGTGTCGGCCACGGCCTACCTAAACACTCGAGTCTCTAGTCCAGGTTTATCGCCTATTTGGGTTCCATCCATGAGGAGATCCGGCCGGAGTTTCGCTCACAGCCCCAAACGATGTAAACAGGGTTCCGTGACACCAAACGGGCGCCCGGTTTACCCGGCCACGTGCCTACCGCATCACAGCCCACCCCTACGGTCAGCGCTGCGCACGGCCTCCAGCATACTACAAACACCAGAAACTACTTGCAACTCCTGGACAGAGGACAAGGGTGATCAAGAAGCCGAGAGGGTCCATTGGTTTCGGGCCCAATGCGTGGTAGTAGCTGAATCATGGATCACAAACACAGAACTCAGTTCCTGAGGACGGCTGCAATGAGACAACCCACCATGTACTCCTACATGGCCTCTCACCGCTACCTTTACCAAATCGTATTCACACACTTAGCTCACACACAGTAGGACATGTTCACACACCTCTGATTCATCCCGGATGAATCAGACCTGACTCAACTCTAAGCAGTAGCAGGCGTGACAAACAAGCATGAATGAGTAGGCACAACAGGGCTCAAACAACTCCTACTCATGCTAGTGGGTTTCATCTATTTACTGTGGCAATGACAGGTCATGCAAAGCATAAAGGGGTTCAGCTACCGCAGCAGGTAACAGATGAATCGTTGTTGTCCTAATGCAGTAAAAGAGAGCAGGAGCGAGAGAGTGGGATTGTATCGGAATGAACAAGGGGGTTTTGCTTGCCTAGCACTTCTGAAGATAACATTGAGTCTTCATCAGTGTCAACGATCACATCATCGGTATCACGTCTATCGAGAGGGGACAAATACCGGCAACACAGAAGGGAACACAATCAATGCAATGCACAATATGATGCATGATCATGACATGGCAAAATGAATGTGTTTTGGGCTAATGCAACTAGCAACAGATTAAATGAAGTTGGTTTGAATACAAGATTCAAATTCAAACTCCATATGTGATTATTCAAATGCCATTTAATTGATTTGTGCTAAACAGCAGCTATAAGTTGTTCTAACATGCATGAAAATGGTACAGATGGATTCCTTGAATTTTTCTGATAATTTTTCATATATAATTTATTTAATTTGGAGCTACGGTTAATTTTCTATGATTTATTGAAGTTTTAGCTATTTTCTGGAATTCCTGATTATTTATAAAATAAACTAAATTCCAGAAAAGGAATATTGCGTCAGCATGACGCCGGGGGTGACGTCAGCAGGTCAAAGGCGTCGACCAGGTCAAACCTGACCAGTGGGGTCCACTGGTCAGTGACCCAGTCAACTAACCAAGTTAGTTAGCCTAACTAACTTAGTTAGCCGGGCGGGGCCCGCATGTCAGTGGCCTATCTAATTAGCTAGGTTAATTAGCGCTAACTAATCTAACACTAATCAAGCAGGCGCCTGGGCCCACACGTCAGGGGGGTCAAACCCCGGGTCAACTCGCCGGAGTTGACCCGCGGCTCGTCGCCGGCGGAGCCAGAGACGGCGGAGGGGGTCGGAAATCCTCCTCCGGCGACCAAATCGGAGACTGAGGGGCTCTACGCGTAGCTGGTGTGTGCGCGCATCGAATCGTGGCATCCGTTCGTGCTGGGGAGGTCGGACTTGGCGACGGCGGCGAGCGGGGCGGCGGCCGGAGCACGGCGAGGTCGGGGTTGGCGCTAGGGGGCACGACAGGTCACACGGGTGGGCGCGCTCGGCTCCTGGAAGGGTGCTGAGCACGTTGCCGTGCTCGGGAGTTAGCTACGGTGGCTCTAGCACCGTCTGCGTCATCGCCGGCGGCGAGGAACGGTCGGCTCCGACAGCCAGGGTGGTTAGAGGGCGCAGACGGGCACGGAGAGAGAGGGGAAATGGACAGGGGCTCACGGTGAGTTCGAAGAGAAGGTCGGCGTGCTCGGGGAGGCGGTGGAGACGACGAATCAACGGCGGCGGTGGTCGGAGCCCGAGGTGGAAGACGACGGCGATGGCGATGTTCCGGGCCCTCCCGGCTTGCGTGGCTCGTCGAAGATGAAGAAGACAACGTGGCGGAGCTTCTGGGCGCGTCGGGTTTGCGTGGGGTGGCCGGTGTCCGCGAGGGAGCTCGTCGGTGGCGGCGGCTCCGTTCGGTCGCGGGAGGGAGAGAGAGCAGAGGGGGAATAGGGACGGAGGGAGAGTGAGAGGGGTTCCAGGGGGAGTGAGAGAGAGGCCAGGGGTGTCGTGGCGTCTCCAGGCGCATCGAGGAGGGAGGCAACCAGGCAGGAGGTGGCCAAGCGCGACGGCGGTGCTCGCCACCGAGCTGCTTCGTGCGCTGGCACGGGAAGAAGACAGGAGAAGGGGGGTCAGGTGGGCTGGGCCGCGCAGGTGGGCTGCACAGTGTTGGGCTGTGGGTGGCTGCCAGGTAAGCTGAGGTAAGTTCTCTCTCTGCTTTTATTTATTGTTTTTCTATTTTGTTTTGTTTTGTTTTGGTTTAGTAAAATACTAAACCATTTTATAAAATCCTGAAAATAGTTATGTGGCTAGAGTTAAAATATACCCAACCACATAAAATGTTCCAACAATTATTGGACATATATTATTTATATAATATATATATATATATCCAATGCAAATATTTATGAATTAATTCCAAATGCCCAGAATAAATACTTATGGGCTCCTAAAAATATTGGTTTGATTTTTATCTCTGTCCAATATTTTCAGAGAGCAACATGAGCATTTTCTTGGACCTTTTTGGAGCAATTTTTATTTGGTCATTTCCAAAAAAAATGATTCTAAGGGTTTCACAAATCCCCATTTCAAATTTAAATGGAATTTAAACATGATGCACACACTGGGCAGCACCAGAAGCTAGGGATGTGACAACGGCGTACCATCCAGACCTTGGCTCTTGTTGATCCTAAAAAAATTAAAAATAAAAAGAATCGGGCTCGTGTCCTTCTGGTGGCGTGCGTGGTACGCACATTAGGCAACCCCAACCAGTCGAGCCTCCTCGTTTCGAGTCAAAATATCTGGCGGCCAGAATTCCAGCCCTAGGAAATTCCCTTCATGTCCCCGGTCCATAATGACTACCGATGAACAACAGAGGGATGCTTTAGTAACTAGACAATGTTATCTACTGTACCAAGCATGGCTCAATTCCCTCGGTCGCCGCTCGCCAAGGTCACCCGTCAACTGCATTGCCTAGTAATACTACTACTACAATAGGATGAGCACAAAATTGAGCCCGTTTGTTCGTGCCTAGTACTTGAGTTAATATATGATACGTCTCCAACGTATCTATAATTTTTTATTGTTCCATGCTATTATATTATCTATTTGGATGTTAATGGGCTTTATTTTACACTTTTATATTATTTTTGGGACTAACCTATTAACTGAAGGTCCAACCCAAATTGCTGATTTTTTGCCTATTTCAGTGTTTCTTAGAAAAGGAATATCAAATGGAGTCCAAACGGAATGAAACCTTCAGGAGCATGATTTTTGGAACAAACGTGATCCAGGGGAATTGGAGTGGATGTCAAGCCATCAACGAGGTGGCCACGAGGCAGGGGGGTGCGCCCTCCACCCTCGTGGGCCCCTCATTGCTCCACCGACCTACTTCTTCCTATATATATTGACATACCCCGAGAACATCCAGGAGCACCATGAAACCCTATTTCCACTGCCGCAACCCTCTATACCCAAGAGATCCCATCTTGGGGCCTTTTCCGGAGCTCCGCCGGAGGGGGCATTGATCACGGAGGGCCTCTACATCAACTCCATGGCCCCTCCGATGATGTGTGAGTAGTTTACCTCAGACCTTTGAGTCCATAGCTAGTAGCTAGATGGCTTCGTATCTCTCTTTGGATCTCAATACAAAGTTCTCCTCGATTCTCTTGGAGATCTATTCGATGTAATCTTCTTTTGTGGTGTGTTTGTTGAGATCTGATGAATTGTGGGTTTATGATCAAGTTTATCTATGAACAATATTTGAATCTTATGTGAATTCTTTTATGTATGATTGGTTTATCTTTGCGAGTCTATTCGAATTATCAGTTTGGTTTGGCCTACTAGATTAATCTTTCTTGCAATGGGAGAAGTGCTTAGCTTTGGGTTCAATCTTGCGGTGCTCGATCCCAGTGACAGAAAGGGAATCGACACATATTGTATTGTTGCCATTGAGGATAAAAAGATGGGGTTTACATCATATTGCATGAGTTTATCCCTCTACATCATGTCATCTTGCTTAAGGCATTACTCTATTCTTATGAACTTAATACTCTAGATGCATGATGGATAGCGGTCGATGTGCGCCCTCCACCCTCGTGGGCCCCTCGTTGCTCCACCGACCTACTTCTTCCTCCTATATATATTGACATACCCCAAAAACATCCAGGAGCACCACGAAACCCTATTTCCACCCCCGCAACCTTCTGTACCCAAGAGATCCCATCTTGGGGCCTTTTCCGGAGCTCCACCGGAGGGGGCATTGATCACGAAGGGCCTCTACATCAACTCCATGCCCCCTCCGATGATGTGTGAGTAGTTTACCTCAGACCTTCGGGTCCATAGCTAGTAGCTAGATGGCTTCTTCTCTCTCTTTGGATCTCAACACAAAGTTCTCCTCGATTCTCTTGGAGATCTATTCGATGTAATCTTCTTTTGCGGTGTGTTTGTCGAGATCCGATGAATTGTGGGTTTATGATCAAGTTTATCTATGAACAATATTTGAATCTTCTCTGAATTCTTTTATGTATGATTGGTTTATCTTTGCGAGTCTCTTCGAATTATCAGTTTGGTTTGGCCTACTAGATTGATCTTTCTTGCAATGGGAGAAGTGCGTAGCTTTGGTTTCAATCTTGCGGTGCTCGATACCAGTGACAGAAAGGGAACCGACGCGTATTGTATTGTTGCCATCGAGGATAAAAAGATGGGGTTTACATCATATTGCATGAGTTTATCCCTCTACATCATGTCATCTTGCTTAAGGCATTACTCTATTCTTATGAACTTAATACTCTAGATGCATGCTGGATAGCAGTCGATGTGTGGAGTAATAGTAGTAGATGCAGAATCGTTTCGGTCTACTTGTCACAGATGTGATGCCTACATACATGATCATGCATAGATATTCTCATAATTATTCGCTTTTCTATCAATTGCTCGACAGTAATTTGTTCACCCACCGTAATACTTATGCTTTCTTGAGAGAAGCCACTAGTGAAACCTATGGCCCCCGGGTCTATTTTCCATCATACAAGTTCCCAATCTATTTTATATTGCAATCTTTACTTTCAATCTATATCATAAAAATACCAAAAATATTTATCTTATTATTAGCATCTCTATCAGATCTCACTCTTGCAAGTGGCCGTGAAGGGATTGACAACCCCTTTATCGCGTTGGTTGCAAGGTTCTTATTTGTTTGTGTAGGTACGAGGTGACTCGCGCGTGGTCTCCTAATGGATTGATACCTTGGTTCTCAAAAACTGAGGGAAATACTTACACTGCTTTACTGCATCACCCTTTCCTCTTCAAGGGAAAACCAACACAGTGCTCAAGAGGTAGCAAGAAGGATTTCTGGCGCCGTTGTCGGGGAGATCTATGCCAAGTCAAGACATACCAAGTACCCATCACAACTCTTATCCTTCGCATTACATTATTTCCCATTTGCCTCTCGTTTTCCTCTCCCCCACTTCACCCTTGCCGTCTTATTCGCCCTCTTTTCCGTTCGCCTCTTTTTCCCTCTTGCCTTCTGTGTGCTCGTTCTTTTTGCAATCTGTTGCCATCATGTCTGAAACTGGGGAGGTTATCATTGATAAGGATAATAATATGGAAAACTTTGATGCTATTGATGATCCTCTTGAAAATCCTATTATTTTACACACTAAAAAGTTTTAGATTGGTAGCGGTAATATTATTGGGAAGGGAGTTATTCAAGATTTCTTTACTTGTGTCAGTGCTTTGCCCACCATGAGTGGATCTATCCTGCATAAAACTAGTACTCTCGCAGATGCTATATCTTTGCTCATAGTTGAACTCGAAAGACAATTTTTACATATGCATCCTTCCATACAAAGGATTTTCTTGGAATTTTCTAATATTGAGCATTCTTCTATTAAGCGTGCGACCAGACCACTACGCCGGCTGACAGGGAGGCGTGCGAGCAGATCGGTGTGCAGGCTCACCGGGAGGCGAGCCCTTTGACCAAGCTCTGCCGCCCACCTTCGTCCCAACTGCTCCCACTTTTAATGTCGCCGGCGCCGCAGTTTAAAATCAACCCCGCACTACCTGGTATCGCTACAATCTTCTCTCTTCCTCTTCGATTCTCCTGTCGTCCAACTCCAACCAGCCTGACCTAAACATACACCATGCCACATCACGATGGTCTGCCCTTAGTCTTCCAGTTTCCCGAGGAAGACACCCAGCCGGAGTCTCAAGAACATAAGACGCTTTGGGACGAGCTTGAACTGGCATTGCGGGAAGACGCCGAGCCTGTCCCTGCTCCCATTCTGGCTCCCGTCGCCCCGACTGCGCCAGCGCCCATCCCCGTGGCATTGATGGGCTAGGAGCCGCACATTGTCGCTGAGCTTGATGCCACGGGGTTCCACGAGGTCCTCGCCGACTTTCACGCGCATGTGCACCTGCCAGCGCATGCACCTGCGCATGCACTGACGCGACGCCCGTGCCGATGCCCATGCACCTGCCAGCGCATGCGCCTGCGCATGCAGTGACGTGCGCGCCCGTGCCGGTGCCCGTGCACATGAATGTCTCCGGCGTGCCGCTGACAGCGCATGTCCCCGCGCGGGTGCCAGTGCCCCCCTCAGCGACATAGATGGCCGCCATCGACCGCTTCCTTGCACCAATGCCAGTTGAGGGAGTCTTGGATTAGGGGGTCCTCGGACAGCCGGACTATATACTTTGGCCGGACTGTTGGACTATGAAGATACAAGATTGAAGACTTCGTCCCGTGTCCGGGTGGGACTCTCCTTTGCGTGGAAGGCAAGCTTGGCAATTCGGATATGTAGATCTCCTCCCTTGTAACCGACTATGTGTAACCCTAGCCCCTCTGGTGTCTAGATAAACCGGAGGGTTTAGTCCGTAGGATAACAACAATCATAATCATAGGTTAGCTTCTAGGGTTTAGCCTCTACGATCTCGTGGTAGATCAACTCTTGTAATACTCATATCATCAAGATAAATCAAGCAGGAAGTAGGGTATTACCTCCGTCGAGAGGGCCCGAACCTGGGTAAACATTGTGTCCCCGGCCTCCTGGTACCATCAGCCTTAGACGCACAGTTCGGGACCCCCTACCCGAGATCCGCCGGTTTTCACACCGACATTGGTGCTTTCATTGAGAGTTCCACTGTGCTGTCATGATAAAGCCTGATGGCTTGTCTGGTTGTCAAGGACAACATTACCTCTGGGGGAGCCCTGGCTATAGGCCAAACTCTCCAACTAGGCGGCTTCGTCATGACCGCCTGTTCGGCCGCCGCGCCGACGATGACTTCTCGGGTCATCAAATACAGCCTCCACGTCGACTCGGGATTCACCGAGCAGATGGATCCAATGGAGCTCTCTTCCTTGAACAACCTCTTGGATCGCATCGCCGCCTTGGGAGTCGCTACGGACTATGATCGGATCGGGCTTAAACCCGACCAAAGGGAGATTAACTCTCTGCCGGTCACCCATCAGATAGCGGTGGTGGAGGAGCGATGCAGCGATTCTTCCTCTATTTTGAGGACAAACTATGTCCGAATTCCCGAGCTCTCCGAGCCGGATACCCATCTACGGGAGGACATGGCCCAAGCTTCGAACCTAGAATCGTACAGCGGGCCAGTACTATTGGGCAACGTCCCGGAGCCCGAACTACCAAGCTCGGAAACTCCTCTACCCCTGGGTCTCAGATCGGGTCAGGGTTTGGACTTAAATCTACCCACCCACCCTCACATAAGTGATCTTTCCCACATTAGACAAGAGCCCCAAGAGACAGTATATCGCTATCGGGCCAGATTCCTCCTTGTAATAAGCAAGGTCAAGGACTGTCGCGAGGAAGACGCAATTTCATTCTTTTGCAAAAATTGCACAGATAAGGGAATCCTCAACGCCATAAGTCATCGTGACATAGCAAACTTTGCTGACTTGGCGGCCATAGTATAGAAGTATTGTGCGATGGAAAGCACCTGGAAAACCCAAACAAAATTCTGGGATCCTCCGGCTCTAACTAAACCCTCCGTCCGAACTAAAAGGGTGTACTCTTGTAAGTCACCCGGTCCAATTACAAAGAAAACAAAGCCCACCACAGGGCGTGGAACCGTGTTATAGGGATGGCTCAATGGTCATGCAAAATTCACAGTACACAAGATACCATGCCAACAGACAACCTTAGAGCATGTTGGATACTCCGGTAGGTGGCCAAGAGCGGCGAGGATCTTCTCATCAGCAAAACCACAGAGCATCATCTCGTGGAAAATAACAATACAGTACTGACAGTCTTCGAGACTTTTGCCTCAAATAATAGGCGCAAGCGAGCACTCCGCAGCCTCGCTGAAGTCTGCCATGTTGCAACAATAAATCCATGGAACAATACGGCTATAACCTTCAATGCCAGTGATGAACCTCAATTCCGAACAGTCTGAGCACCAGCCGCTTTGGTCCTTAGTCCAATTGTGGACGGCTTCCAGCTTACTAAAGTGCTCATGGACGGTGGCAGCGGATTAAACCTCATCTACAAGGAGACTCTTAGCAAAATGGAAATAGACAAGAGCCGCATTGAGCAAAGCAGCACGACCTTCAGAGGAATCATCCCTAGTCGGGAGGCACGATGTGCGGGAAAAATCGCAGTAGATGTGGTATTCGGCATGCCGGAGAATTATAGGTCCGAAGAAATCACATTCCAAGTGGCCCCGTTTAGTAGCGGATACCACGCCCTTTTAGGGCGGGAGGCATTCATGATCTTCCAAGTTATACCCCATTACGGGTACATGAAGCTCAAGATGCCCGGGCCCAATGGAATCGTCACTCTAGCTAGTGATCCGGACATAGCACTCCGCGCCGAAAATAAAACCGCCGCACTAGCCCTCGAGGCGTTTTCCGAAGCCCTCGCGGCTGAAGAACTAACTGCGCTGCGCTCCACAGTGGACAGGGATGACATGATACTCGACAAAAGACCCAAGTCCACCTCTTTTAAACCAGCGGACGAAATAGTCAAATTCCAGGTCCACCCAAAGGACCCTACAAAAAAAGCATCCATCGGGGCATAGCTGAACCCCACAACAGACGCCGCACTACAGGAGTTCTTGCGCGAGAATTGGGACATCTTCGCCTGGCATCCTTCAGACATGCCAGGAATCCCACGCAGGCTGGCCGATCATAGCCTAAACATTCTAAAGGGATTCAAGCCGGTCAAGCAGACTCTTCGGCGTTTCTCAGAGCCTAAGCGACAAGCCATGGGAGAAGAGCTAGCCAAGTTACTCGAGGCCGGATTCATTAGAGAAATAAAACACCCGGACTGGCTAGCAAACCTGGTGATGGTACCAAAGAAGGACAAATCTTGGCGCCTATGTGTCGATTTCAAGGACATTAACAAGGCTTGCCCCAAGGATCCCTTCCCCCTCCCCCGCATCGATCAAATTATCGATGCCACCGCAGGACACGACTCATTATGTTTCCTCGAAGCATACTCCGGATACCATCAAATCAAGATGGCGGAGTCCGATCAAGCTGCAACGGCATTCATCACTCCATACGGCCCCTTCTGTTTTAACACCATGCCTTTCGGGCTCAAAAACGCCGGTGCAACCTATCAACGCATGATTCAGACATGCCTGGAAACAAAAATCGGCAAAACAATGGAGGCATACGTAGACGATGTGGTCATTAAAACCAGACACGTCGAATCCTTAATAGACGACTTGAGGCTTACATTCGACAATCTCTGTATATATGACATCAACCTCAATCCGGAGAAATGCGTTTTTGGCGTGCCCGCCGGAAAGCTCTTGGGCTTCATCGTTTCCAATAGAGGAATTGAAGCAAATCCGGATAAAATCCGAGCTCTATCACAGTTGGCCATCCCAACAGACCTCAAGCAAATCCAGAAATTAACAGGATGCGTGGCTGCCTTAAGCCGCTTTATCTCTCGATTGGGAGAAAAGGCATTACCTCTTTATCGCCTTCTCCGGATTGAACTCCCTAAAGAGTACGACGCTTACTCCAATTGGATCATGCACTTCGACGGCTCTAAGATGCTGGCTGGTCTGGGGGCAGGCGTTGTCCTGACATCCCCCACCGGGGATACAGTCCAATACATACTCCAAATATTATATACAGACTCCAACAATGCAGCAGAATATGAGGCCATGTTGCATGGTCTCCGGATGGCAGTCTCCATGGGCATTCAACGCCTAGAGGTGCGTGGGGATTCGAACCTCGCAATATCTCAAATAAATGGAGACTTTGACGCCAAGGACCCAAAAATGGCGGCTTACCGCAATGCCGTCCTCAAAATGTCAGCTCGGTTCGAGGGGCTCGAATTCCACCATGTGGTCCGAGAAAACAAGCAAGCGGCGGATATCCTCGCTCCCATCGGCGCTAAGCGCGACCCTGTCCCACCTAATATCTTCTTGGAAAGGCTGTTTAATCCATCCGTGGTGTGGGAAGGGGAGACCAGCAACAATAGTCTGGATCCGGCCACAACACCAGATCCCGAGCACTCTGACGTAACCGAAGGCTCCACCACCAAAATAACACCTTCGTCCCACGTGATTATGGCTGTCATCGCCCCATGGACAGAACCCTTCTTGGCTTACCTAAATAGGCAAGAACTCCCTGAGGACCCAAACGAGGCACGTTGCATTGTGCAGCGGTCTAAAGCCTACAAGGTCCACAAGGGAGAATGTTGGTGTCAAAACCGGCGGATCTCAGGTAGGGGGTCCCGAACTGTGCATCTAGGCGGATGGTAACAGGAGACAAGGGACACGATGTTTTTACCCAGGTTCAGGCCCTCTCGATGGAGGTAAAACCCTACTCCTGCTTGATTAATATTGATGATATGGGTACTACAAGAGTAGATCTACCACGAGATCAAGGAGGCTAAACCCTAGAAGCTAGCCTATGGTATGATTGTCGTTCGTCCTACGGACTAAAACCCTCCGGTTTATATAGACACCGGAGAGGGCTAGGGTTACACAGAGTCGGTTACAATGGTAGGAGATCTACATATCCGTATCGCCAAGCTTGCCTTCCACGCCAAGGAAAGTCCCTTCCGAACACGGGACGAAGTCTTCAATCTTGTATCTTCATAGTCCAGGAGTCCGGCCGAAGGTATAGTCCGGCTATCCAGACACCCCCTAATCCAGGACTCCCTCAGTAGCCCCTGAACCAGGCTTCAATGACGACGAGTCCAGCGCACAGATTGTCTTCGGCATTGCAAGGCGGGTTCCTCCTCCAAGTACTTCATAGAAGATTTTGAACACAAAGGTAGTGTCCGGCTCTGCAAAATAAGTTTCCACATATTGCCATAGAGAGAATAATATTTACACAAATCTAATCTGCTGACGTATTCCGTAGCGTGACATCACACCACGGCCAAGTCTTTATTCAAATCGTTTTACTGTCCCACCTCAGCGCGTTTAGCGAGGCGGTTTCCTTGGCACTTCTTGTCAAAGCAGAGATCGTGTCCCCTTATTCCGGGATTCTCATCAATACGGGTGTGGGTAACCCAGTCTTACCTGTTGGTATGTTTTCTCGGTCAAAGGCGAGTCCCAAACGGTCACGGGGAGGGCCCTTGGTATTCAACCTCTTATAAAGAGACCAAGGCCTTACTCCTTTCTTTCAATCTCAAACGAGTTCGCCCTTCGCCTCAAGTTCCAACACCCAAGGCTCCAGATTTCAGGCGCTTCGGACCATCGACAATGTCCGGTTCCGACCTTCGAGGCCGATGGATGCCCTCCTCCGTCATGGAGGAGGACATGCTGAAGTTGAGAGAGGCCAGGTTCTTGACCGGCGAAATCTGGCATAGGCTGCCTGCTCAAGGGCAGGTCATTCCCACTCCCAAGCCTGGTGAGAGTGTGGTGTTCATGTCTCACTTCCTTCGGGGGCTAGGCTTCCCGATGGATCCCTTCGTGAGGGGGCTCATGTTTTATTATGAGCTGGAATTTCATGACTTAGCTCCGGAGTCCATCCTCCATATTTCCTCATTCATCGTTGTTTGTGAAGCCTTCCTCCGTATTACTCCTCACTTAGGACTATGGCTCAAGACCTTTAAAGTAGAGCCGAAGATGATCGAGGGACGGCACGCGGAGTGCGGAGGTGCTTTTATAAGCAAGAATACTGGTGCTCCATGGCCTGAGGGCTCTTTTCAAGAGGAGTCTAGCTTGTGGCAACGAGAGTGGTTTTACATCACCGTTCCCAGGGGCACCAAGTGGGTGGCGCCACCTGCCTTTTGCTCGGGTCCCCCACCACAGCTAGTGTCATGGGTCAATAAAGGACCTGACTGGGGGCCATCCAAGGATGTGCCCTTGTTGCAGGGCCGCATTCGAGATCTCTTAGAAAGAGACATTAGCCTGGTCGTGGTGACGCAGGTCATGCTGAGCCGCCGAGCCTTGCCCGGCAAACGTCGCCCCTTCGCCTGTGGGAGTTCAATCCGGAGGGACCACAAGCTCTCCAGCATTTCATGGGCACAACGCCCGTGGAGATGTACAAATTGTTCTTCGGATCACAAGCAATGTGTCCAGACTTGACCGAGGACGCAGGCCTGAGCTGCAATCGCCCGGATACTCAAGTAAGTAGCCTTGTGCCCGGACTCGCTATCCATATATTTATCATAAAATTGCCCCTAAAAGAGTTGTCCTGTAAACAGGAGTGGATAGCAAAAGCAAAGCTAATCAGGTGTCCGGCCCCCCTCCCTAAGACCACGCCGGGTCACGTGCTAGTTAGGATGTTGGAGGTTGTGACTTCAAAGGAAAGCGAGGGAGGGGACAAGGAAGCTACAGCCTCCTCGAAGGAGGTTGTCCAGAAGGGAGGAATCGAAAATTCCTCTCCTCAGGGGAAGAAGAGGACCGCCTCTGACGACCCGGAGACCATGGCCTCAAAGCGGGGGAAGAAATCTTCGTCAGAGGATCCTGCGCCGGGGGATACTTCGGTCGAATTATGCCCTCAAGGGGATCAGCCCTCCACCAAGCCGTAAGTAGAGAGGAGTTTTTCTTTTTAAGAAATGAGAGAAATCCTTGCATTATATCTGAGAAGAGTAATCGAAAATTTACCTTGTAGCTCAGACCTTAGCCCTTCTCAGTAGAGCTCGTCTTCGGGGGATCTTCTTCCGGAGATGATGGAGAGCGGAACGCCTCCCCCTACCGTACCGCCTTGCGATGCAGGCAACCCTGAGGTATCTTCACGGAGGGTTTCTCAGAATCCGGCAGGGCCGGAAGGTAGTCATATGGCCCCCCAAAGCCCTCCGCGTCCGGCCTTCGAAAATGGCCATCGGACAAGTCCGGCACCGTCTGGTGCGCGGTCGGAGGAGCTGAAGGATCTGCTAGGGCGAGCATCTATCTCAGAGGAGCACCGTGCATTGATGGGTACGGTGATTGAGAGGATTTCATCCATGGAGAGCGGATTGCACGAGGCCGTCAGGAGTTTACTGACATGTTTTGAGGTATGCGAAATAATGTACCCTTTTTCGACAGTTGCGCATAAATAAGATGCGCCCTGTGTAGATAATAGCCCCTGAGACTCTGTGCGTTTTCAAAAGTGACGATGCGCAGAGGATTATAATCCTAGGTCTAATATGCCGCCTTCATACATAGGTGGCGAAGTGTCGGGTGGCCAGCCGGACTGATGAATTTGCTAAGCTAAAGCGGCAACTTGACATGGCAGATGCCGACATCGCGCTTGTCAACAAGCGGCTTGACGAGGCACAAGGTATGTAATTACTCCGGCGGCACCTGGTAAGAGGAGCTTTATGCCAGTATCTTACAATGTGTGTGCTTGATGCAGATGGTGCTGCTGCCATGGAGAATCTTTGGGCGGCCCTTGCCCGAGCCAAGGAGCAAGCTAGGAAAAGTGATGCGGCTGCCAGAAAGGCAATTGAAGAGGTGAAAGCTGAATAGGCTGGTCACTGCCGAAGCAAGAAGGAAATGGCCGAGATGGCTGTGAAGCTGAAGAGCGCTGCTGACCATTGCAAGCTTCTTGAAAAAGAAGATCGGGCGGAACAGACGGACCTGGAGAAGGCCGTTGCCGATGCCAAGGATGCTCGCTCTGCAATGAGAGCTATGAAGGAGGAGCTGCATCAGGCTGGAGAGATCGCGGCTGGAAAGCCCTTTATGCTGCGGAGGAAGTTCTGTGATCCTAAACATGCTCCGTTAGACCAGATGTGGAGTACGGCGGACACCTATCTGGATTTGGCAGCGAGTGTCGCAGATGCAGCCGAACACTTCCAAGATCAAGAAGATCGCGAAGTGGAAAAGCTCTTTTGGTTGCAGTTCCACAATCCGTAGCGTCCATTGTCATTAGCCGATCGTTTGGCCGAATGGGCCGAGCTAAATAGGTTGTCCGGACGCACCATGAAGTATGTCATGAGTCATCTATGGCCAGAGAGGCCAGAGCCGAAAAGTTATTTCAACTTGGTGCAGCAGTTCCTTGGTGCGGCGCCGCATATCAATGCGATGAAGTGGTCAACGTGCATAGAGGGTGCGCGGATGGCTCTTGCCCGTGTCAAGACATACTGGGCGGAAATGGAGGCCACCGATGTTGCATCCCCAGACTCGGATGGAAGCCGAGTACCTGCCGAGCACTATTTTCAGGAAGTTCTGCAAGGCGCTCGTTTAATAGAGACGCAGTGCTCGAAGGATACTATATTCGAATAGCATATATTATAGTAAAACAATATTTTGATAAATTGTAGAAGCTTTTTATACTTGTGCCTGCAAGTATTATAATACCTCCTATGCGGCCGTTTAACATATATGTATATATAATCTGAAACATGGAAGTCGTCGGCTTCAGCCCCCACACACATAATGCGGGGGTGTTCGCAGAAGGCGCATTTTCACACTTGATCCAACGTCTTGGTCCTACAAAGGAGGTGATAGCGCAACCAACTAGGCAATCGGACTATGATGCTTTATCACTTTCACTTAGCCATAGGAGTTTGACAGTGAGGCTACTTATATAGCCCTGGTGGCGCCTGCGCTCGCCCGAACTCGGAGCGCGTATGTGCCTGGCCAGGAAGCGGCCCTTCATTAATACGGAGGAATCCTAAAGATTCCGGTAAGTCATCGAGTGGTTGACCAGTCTCACGCTATATCATGACAGTCAGTTTTCGGCTTTCTCTACTGAGGTGCTCGCCTGGCCATACCGGGGCACAATCGCAGTAGTTCTCCTGGTGCCGCCTTAGCCGATAGAGTGGAACGTAAGGTAGCAAAACACAGGAGCCGGGCAAACCCAACATTTGACCAAAGACATGATTCGGAGTTGATGCATATAAGGCCAAACTCGCGACGCCGAACACTCCCTAAGGTATTCGGTCTTTATGAGGGCGGGCGGGATAACACCCTTAGTAATAAGCCCCCTAGTGTCCAGGTACGCGCAAAACTCTGACGTGGCCACATGCCAAAACGCTAGCCTATTCCTTGGTTATACCAAGAAACCAGGGGATGTGTATCAACAAGAGACAGTAAAAAAGGTTTATGCAGGGTCTTAATCTGAAAAGAATCCTTGGAACAGGTCCCTGCCGCACGTCTGCGCCTGTGTCTCCGTTGTGCCGTATCCTAGACGGGCATAGCACGGTGTTCATCTGCAAAAGAGAGGAACTTAGTTGAAGAAAGATCGTGCCGAACATGAGTTATACTAAATAAACAAAGTATAAATCGAAATGGGTAAAATTGAGCTTTATTGTCTCTTGTTTTATATGCGCGGAGCCCCTAGTATAGGGGTATACGGCTATTAAGCCTTTATCTATTGTATGTTTATGCCAGACTCGTCTAGCCGTGTCCGTGGTCTTGACGACCTGTTTAGGTGCTTTGGCTAGTGAAGCCGCTTTATTGTGGGGTTGTCAAGGCAGCCGCACTGTCTTCCGCGCGGGAGGAACACTCAATGTTTTCCCTTTAATGAGATGCTGCCTCGTGGACCGGGCATCTTAAGCGTAAGAGATGCATAATGCGGTATTGCGTTAGAGCGGGTGAAAGCTTCGCGTCCCAGCAGTGCTTGATAGCTACTTGAGAATGGGGAGATGTGGAAAGTTAGCTATTGTGAAAGTTATCGGGGGAGCCGAACATAACTTCTAGCCAGAGAGAACCCATGCAACGGGCATCCGGGCCTGGCATTACCCCTTGAAAGGAGGTTTTGCTATGGCGAATTTTTGTTGGGTCTATCCCCATGTTGCGGATTGTGTCCTGGTATAATAGGTTTAGACCACTGCCGCCGTCCATCAGGACATTTGTAAAGTGGAGTCCGCCGATTATTGGATCTAATACCAAGGCAGTCCAGCTTGCATTTCGGATACTTCTAGAGTAATCCTGATGGTCGAAGGTGATCGGTTTTAACAACCATTGGCGAGACTCCTTTGGGATAGGCCGCATGGCGCGTATCTCTGTTGGCGCCATTCTGTTCGTCACGTGAAGTAAGTTCACTATTTTGACTTCTTGTGGGAAATCGTTTTGGTTCCTGGTGCTCTGCTTGTGGGGTTCGTCGTCGTCCTCACTTGGTGTGTCGAGCCCCTTGTGTTCGGCGTTGAGTTTGCCGGATTGCTTGAAAACCCAACAATCTCTGTGGGTATGGTTCGCAGGCTTCCCGGGAGTACTGTGTATTTGACATATCTTGTCCAAGATTTTGTTTAAGTTGGATAGCTCGTCCCTGTTATCCTTGAGGGGCGGCTTTCTCTGATTCTGCCGCGAGCTTTTGAATCCGGTGTTGACCGCCGTGCTCTTTGAGCTGTTTCCTTTATTCCGGCGCTGGTCCTTGCTGCATCGGGGTTTTCCATTTCCATCCCTAACTTCGGATGTACTTGGGTCGCTGGTGCTACATCTTGCCAACCAGCTGTCCTCTCCTGCGCAAAAGCGGGGTCATGAGGCTTGTTAATGCGGCCATTGTTCTTGGCTTTTCTTGGCCGAGGTGTCTGGCGAGCCATTTGTCTCGAACGTTATGCTTAAAAGCTGCTAGGGCTTCGACGTCCGGACAGTCGACTATCTGATTCTTTTTAGTAAGAAATCTGTTCCAGAATTTCTGGGCTGACTCTCCGGGCTGTTGAGTTATGTGACTGAGATCGTCTGCATCCGGAGGGCGGACATAGGTCCCTTGAAAATTTTCCCGGAAAGCATCCTCAAGCTCTTCCCAATTTCCAATGGTGTTTTCGGGAAGGCTTTTGGGCCAATGCTGGGCTGGCCCTTTAAGCTTGAGGGGTAAGTATTTTATGGCGTGGAGGTCATCTCCTCTAGCCATGTGTATGTGGAGGATATAATCCTCGTTCCAGACCCCAGGGTCTGTTGTTCCGTCGTACGCCTCTATGTTTACGGGCTTGAATCCCGCTGGAAATTCATGGTCCAGCACCTCATCGGTGAAACATAGGGGGTATGCGGCACCCCTGTATTTGGGTGTGCCGTGATGTTCGAATATTTGTTGTGTTGCATTGCTTACTAGAGCTTGCTTTCTTGGCCCGTAGATAGATCTGGCTGGGCCATCTTTTTGATGCGGATCCTTTGGTGGATCGCGTGCCGGCTTGTGTGAGGTGCCGCTTGCCGCTCCATGCTGGCCATGTGGTCGTCTACCCAACCGGATGGCTTTCCTATTTTTTGACTGTGGGGGCTCTAACGCCTCCTCTTCAAATTCAGGCAGTAGCTTTCGCTTTGGATAGCTTTTTGTGTGGCAATTGCCGCCATATTTGTCTGTGGTGTTGCGTACTTTGCTCCATCTGATTCTGAGTGCATCTTCCGCAGTTTTGAGCTTCCGCTTCTGCTTTTTCAGGCTACACGCAGTGGCGACGAGCCTTTTGTGGAGGTTCTTCTGCTCCATGAGCCTATCTGGTGTAAGGTCGTCCGGACTGTTGTTTTCGCCGGGGACGGGGTGTTCGGTTTGTTTATCCAAGTTGCCCTGTTCGGACGGTTGCTCGAAGGCATGTTCGTCGTCCGCCGACTTGTCCTGCTCTATGACTGGGTCTGTATGGCTGCTGTCTCTGTCGAGGTGGGGCTTGGAGCGGCGCTTACATCGCCGCTTTGATTGCTTTTCGATTGAACGATCCCTCGTTGCATCCCTGTGTTCCTCATCGTCGCTTCCTTTGGGTATGTCCACCATGTATACATCATGAGATGAGGTGGCTGTCCAGTGCCTTATAGGCGTTGGTTCATGTTCATCTCCTACATCGTCGTCCATACCGTCGATGTCTTCAGATTCGAAGTCGAGCACGTCGTTTAAATTATCGACAGTGGCTACGAAGTGGGTGGTGGGTGGGCATCGAATTTCTTCGTCGTCCACATCCCAATCCCGTCGGTCATAGTCTGGCCAGGACTCTCCTGACAAAGAGAGAGACCTGAGTGAATTCATAATGTCGCCAAAGGGCAAGTGCTGAAAGATGCCTGCGGCGGTGAACTCCATGATCGGCGCCCAATCGGATTCGATCGGTAGGGGCACGGAGGGCTCGGAGTCCGGAGAGGAGTCCGGCATCTTGGAGTCACGGGCTTCGTGGAGGACAAGGCTGGTGTTTGGCTCGATCACCGTAGAGATTGCAGCCCCCGAGGCGGTGTCTAACCACCCATCCTCGATTGGTGTGGTCGGCTCCGAGCCAAGGGTCAGAGCGGACACAGGTGCGGCCTCCAGGGCACTGTTCGGCGGCAGAGCTAGATCATGCCCACCGGGACAGTGCGGCGCGCTCGGCTACGGCTCAGATCCGTCAAAGATCAAGTCTCCGCGGTCGTCCGCTGTGTAGTTTAAACTTCCAAATCTGACCTGACGGCCAGGGGCGTAGCTTTCGATCTGCTCCAGATGGCCAAGCGAATTGGCCCACAGTGCAAAGCCGCCAAATATGAAGATCTGTCCGGGGAGAAAAGTCTCACCCTGGATCGCATTGTCGTTGATGATTCGGAGGAGCCATCGGGCCTAAAAGTGATGACACAGAGGAACTATCAATGAAAGCACCAATGTCGGTGTCAAAACCGGCGGATCTCGGGTAGGGGGTCCCGAACTGTGTGTCTAGGCGGATGGTAACAGGAGACAAGGGACACGATGTTTTTACCCAGGTTTTGGCCCTCTCGATGGAGGTAAAACCCTACTCCTGCTTGATTAATATTGATGATATGGGTAGTACAAGAGTAGATCTACCACGAGATCAAGGAGGCTAAACCCTAGAATCTAGCCTATGGTATGATTGTCGTTCGTCCTACGGACTAAAACCCTCCGGTTTATATAGACATCGGAGAGGGCTAGGGTTACATAGAGTCGGTTACAATGGTAGGAGATCTACATATCCGTATCACCAAGCTTGCCTTCCACGCCAAGGAAAGTCCCTTCCGGACACGAGACAAAGTCTTCAATCTTGTATCTTCATAGTCCAGGAGTCCGGCCGAAGGTATAGTCCGGCTATCCGGACACCCCCTAATCCAGAACTCCCTCAGAGAACTTTATAAGAAAAGCGCTACCGGAGTACTTCAAAGGTGCATCTCCGAAGAGGAAGGACGGCAACTTTTGGCAGAAATTCATGCTAGACTCGGCGGCCATCACGCCGCAGGTCGGGCCCTTGTAAGCAAGGCCTTCCGTACAGGTTTCTACTGGCCGACAGCCCGAGTAGACGCACAGGACCTCGTCCAACATTGCGTCGGTTGCCAGCTTTTTGCAAACCAAAGCCATATGCCACCTACCGCTCTCCAAACAATCCCCATTACGTGGCCCTTTACGGTCTGGGGGCTTGATATGGTCGGACCCCTTAAAGGAGGAAGCCATAAGAAAAAGTACCTATTGGTCATGGTGGATAAATTCACCAAATGGATAGAAGCCAAACCAGTGAAAACGGCCGAGTCCAGGCCAGTGATAGACTTCATATCCGGGGTTGTACACCGTTATGGTGTCCCCCACAGCATCATCACCGATAATGGCTCGAACTTTACAGCTGACGAGGTAAAAACTTCGTGCGGCAACATGGGCATTAAGCTCGATTATGCCTCCGTCTATCACCCCCAAACAAACAGACAAGTCGAACGAGCAAATGGTCTTATTATGAGCGGCATTAAACCCAGATTAGTGCGATCCTTGAAGGAATCAGATACACACTGGGTTGAGGAGCTCGACTCCGTACTATGGGGGCTGCGGACCACGCCGAATCGTGCTACCAGATACACACCGTTTTTTATGGTGTATGGCGTAGAGGCGGTACTTCCCTGCAACATCATTCATGACTCACCTCGAGTGCACATGTACAAAGAGAAAGAAGCCGAGCTTGATCAGCAGGACAGTTTAGACGCCCTGGAGGAGGAGCGTGACGTTGCAAAAGCCCGCTCCGCATTCTACCAGCAACTAGCTCGGCGGTATCAAAGCAGAGAAGTACGGGCTGAAACTTATAACATTGGCGAACTCGTTCTACGCCTACCAGAGAAGAAAAAGGACAAACTCAAGCCCAAATGGGAAGGTCCCTTCATCATTGACAAAGTTCTAACTGGTGGAGCATACCGTCTGCGGGATGCATCGGACAATCGACACGAGCCAAACCCATGGAACGCGGCCAGACTCCGAAGGTTCTACGCCTAGTGTCAGACTCTGTGTTCGTCTCCTTACCTCTACCCTTTTTTATATATGCATCCGCTATTTGTCTTTCTTTCTTTCTTCCCTTTTTCTTCACGACCTTAAAAGGTTAAAATGTGACTTGACTACACAATCTTGATGCGCCATGCGTGCTCATTATACCTAGGGGCTTCTTATATAGAAGCTTAATATAATTATGTTCCGGGCTCTATGCCCCCTGCACATGTGTTACTTTTCCACATGTACCTTTTCTTCGCCATTATATGCATCGATATGACTTAAGTTTTGGCCAAGCTGGGTTGCCTGGCTCTTGTGTTTATGCCCTACATGTTCCCGTTAATTCGGCTAGGGCATAAGGGGAGCACCTCTGCGATTGTTACTGCCGGGTCAGCCGGATGTGTACCTCAGACTGGGTGAAGCCAAAAGCTAGCGTTCTTAAGGGAATATTCGGTCAGTGAACAAAAGATGACTTTTACTTATTGCAATACATGCCCCCAGATGTTTATATCCTACGTCTCTTTTCGCATTTCGGACATGCACATTAATGCATGCGTACCCAGGGAAAGGAACCCTTAATGGAACTATTCTCCCTGGAAGATGTTTCTTACTATCCATGTAATATAACATAGCTAGTTGGGTACTTGTCTGTTCAAGCACTTATGACCCCTATGCCTGGTTTCCACGCGTACCCCGGTTTTTACATAACTGAGTGGGTATTCAGATACACTCCGGAATGTCAAGTCCGGAGGTCGAAGCGAAAAGGTCCGCCATGACAAATGATTTATAATCCGGCTAGGGACAATATATGTCACTTGAAGTACACAGTCACTTAGACTGACTAAATTCTTCTTCTATACCATCCAGCAGGCTGTCTAGCCTACAATCCTGTTGAGAATACTTTGTGGCTAATTTTACCTGGTCATACACCAGACTAACGGGGATCTCTTTCCCATCAGACCCCACAGGTCTGACCTTGGCCATGTGGTTCGGGTCAGCCTTGGTATATCGCTTCTTCACCATGGCCTAGGCTTCCCATGCACCTTGTCGGCAGGCAGATATCTTCCATAATCGAAAGCGCCGCCGCCCTCCCTTGAGCATCTCTACGAGCTCCCCCATGCCTCCTGGCAGGGAGGCGGATGGCCACAAGGCCTGGACAATGCCCTGCATCACCCGCCGAACTTGTTCGTGCAGTTGTGAGAGCTCTGGCAGAAGATCGCCCGCAGAGCTGGGCATCTCCTCTTCGGGACGACCCGTCAGCATACCTACAGATATATGTTCCCAAGCACATATCATGTGGCGAATAAAAATATAGCTCCAACTAAAGTTACCGATGAACGAAGACGAAAGAGGGGATGCCTTCCGGGGCATCCCCAAGCTTAGGCTCTTGGATATCCTTGAATATTACCTTGGGGTGCCTCAGGCATCCCCAAGCTTAGGCTCTTGCCACTCCTTATTCCATATTCCATCGAATCCTTACCCAAAACTTGAAAACTTCACAACACAAAACTTAACAGAAAACTCGTAAGCTCCGTTAGTATAAGAAAATAAATCACCACTTCAAGGTACTATAATGAACTCATTCTCTATTTATATTGGTTTAATATCTACGGTATTCCAACTTCTCTATGGTTCATACCCTCCGATACTACTCATAGATTCATCAAAATAAGCAAACAACACGATGAAAACAGAATCTGTCAAAAACAGAACAGTCTGTAGTAATCTGAATCAAACGTATACTTCTGGAACTCATAAAATTCACAAATAAATTGCTGGACCTGAGGAATTTATCTATTAATCATCTGCAAAAATAATTAACTAAATAGCACTCTCCTAATAAAAATGGCAGAAATTCTCGTGAGCGCTAAAGTTTCTGTTTTTGACAGCATGATCAACAAGACTTTCCCCAAGTCTCCCAAAGGTTCTACTTGGCACAAACACTAATTAAAAGCATAAAACCACATCTAAACAGAGGCTAGATGAATTATTTATTACTAAATAGGAGCAAAAAGCAAGGAACAAAAATAAAGTTGGGTTGCCTCCCAACAAGCGCTATCGTTTAACGCCCCTAGCTAGGCATGATGATTTCAATGATTGCTCACATAAAGGATAAGAATTGTAACATAAAGAGAGCATCATGAAGAATATAACTAGCAAATTTAAGTCTAACCCACTTCCTATGCATAGGGATTTTGTGAGCAAACAACTTATGGGGACAAGAATCAACTTGCATAGGAAGGTAAAACAAGCATAACTTCAAAATTTTAAGCACGTAGAGAGGAAACTTGATATTATTGCAATTCCTACAAGCATATATTCCTCCCTCATAATAATTTTCAGTAGCATCATGAATGAATTCAACAATATAACCAGCACCTAAAGCATTCTTTTCATGATCTACAAGCATAGAAAATTTATTACTCTCCACATAAGCAAAATTCTTCTCATTCGGAATAGTGGTGGGAGCAAACTCAATGAAATAACTATCATGTGAAGCATAATCCAATTGAAAACTAAAATCACGATGACAAGATTCATGGATATCATTATTCTTTATAGCATACAAGTCATCACAATAATCATCATAGATAGCAACTTTGTTCTCATAATCAATTGGAACCTCTTCCGAAATAGTGGATTCATCACAAAATAAAGTCATGACTTCTCCAAATCCACTTTCATAAATATAATCATCATAAATAGGAGGCATGCTTTCATCATAACAAATTTTCTCATCAAAACTTGGGGGACATAAAATATCATCTTCATCAAACATAGCTTCCCCAAGCTTGTGGCTTTGCATATCATTAGCATCATGGATATTCAAGGAATTCATACTAACAACATCGCAATCATGCTCATCATTCAAATATTTAGTGCCAAACATTTTATAGATTTCTTCTTCTAGCATTCGAGCACAATTATCCTTTCCATCATACTCACGAAAGATATAAAAAGGTGAAGCATATGAGACAAACTCAATTCCATATTTTTTATAGTTTTCTTTTATAAACTAAACTAGTGATAAAACAAGAAACTAAAAGACTCGATTGCAAGATCTAAAGATATACCTTCAAGCGCTAACTTCCCCGGCAACGGCGCCAGAAAATAGCTTGATGTCTACTACACAACCTTCTTCTTGTAGATGTTGTTGGGCCTCCAAGTGCAGAGGTTTGTAGGACAGTAGCAAATTTCCCTCAAGTGGATGACCTAAGGTTTATCAATCCGTAGGAGGAGTAGGATGAAGATGGTCTCTCTCAAGCAACCCTGCAACCAAATAACAAAGAGTCTCTTGTGTCCCCAACACACCCAATACAATGGTAAATTGTATAGGTGCACTAGTTCGGCGAAGAGATAGTGAAACAAGTGGTATATGGATAATAGATAAAGGTATTTGTAATATGAAATAATAAAAACAGCAAGGTAGCAAGTGATAAAAGTGAGCATAAACGGTATTGCAATGATAGGAAATAAGGCCTAGGGTTCATACTTTCACTAGTGTAAGTTCCCTCAACAATACTAATATAATTGGATCACATAACTATCCCTCAACATGCAACAAAGAGTCACTCCAAAGTCACTAATAGCGGAGAATGAACGAAGAGATTATGGTATGGTACGAAACCACCTCAAAGTTATTCTTTCCAATCAATCCGTTGGGCTATTCCTATAAGTGTCACAAATAGCCCTAGAGTTCGTACTAGAATAACACCTTAAGACACGAATCAATCAAAACCCTAATGTCACCTAGATACTCCAATGTCACCTCAAGTATCCGTGGGTATGATTATACGATATGCATCACACAATCTCAGATTCATCTATTCAACCAACACAAAGGACCTCAAAGAGTGTCCCAAAGTTCTACCGGAGAATCATGATGAAAACGTGTGCAAACCCCTATGCATAGGTTCACGGGCGGAACCCGCAAGTTGATCACCAAAACATACATCAAGTGAATCACGTGATATCCCATTGTCACCACAGATATCCACGGCAAGACATACATCAAGTGTTCTCAAATCTTTAAAGACTCAATCCGATAATATTACTTCAAAGTGGAAACTCAATTCATTACAAGAGAGAAGAGGGGGAGGAGAAACATAAGATCCAACTATAATAGCAAAGCTCGCGATACATCAAGATCGTGCCAAATCAAGAACACGAGAGAGAGAGAGAGAGAGAGAGAGAGAGAGAGATCAAACACATAGCTACTAGTACATACCCTCAGCCCCGAGGGAGAACTACTCCCTCCTCGTCATGGAGAGCATCGGGATGATGAAGATGGACACCGGAGAGGGATTGCCCCCTCCGGCAGGGTGCCGGAACGGGTCTAGATTGGTTTTCGGTGGCTACAGAGGCTTCTGGCGGCGGAACTCCCGATCTATTGTGCGTTCTGGAAGTTTTACGATACGTAGTTATATATGGGTACAAGGGGTATGTCGGTGGACCAAAGGGGGGCCACGAGGCAGGGGCACGCCCCAGGGGGGTGGGCGCGCCCCCTACCCTTGTGAGCTCCTCCTTCATCTTCTGACGTAGGGTCCAAGTCTATCCGGTAGGTTTCCTTCCAAAAATAACTTCTCCAGTTGATTTCGTTTCGTTTTGACTCCGTTTGATATTCCTTTTCTTCGAAACACTGAAATAGGCATAAAACAGCAAATCTGGGCTGGGCCTCCGGTTAATAGGTTAGTCCCAAAAATAATATAAAAGTGGAAAATAAAGCCCATTATTGCCCAAAACAGTAGATAATATAGCATGGAGCAATCAAAAATTATAGATACGTTGGAGACATATCACTGGGCTTTGCACTCCTCCAGCTCTTGAGACAACTGGGTATTCTTCTCCGTAAGAACCTACGCATATAATGATCCTTAAATCAGTTGTGCCAACTGTTTCAAGTCTCAGGGGCTACTGATATACATAATTATCAGATTTTCTTACCCGTATATCCTTTACATACTGGTTTGTGGCTCTAGCAAGACCATTTTGAGCAGCTCGAATGTACGCGTCTCCCGAGTTGAAGGCATCGAACGCCTCTTCGGAGAAACCAGGGTCGCGGAGTACGGCCCGGTGACGCCTGTGATTCATGGCACTCTCCACTTCGAAATTCGTAGCGGACAGCCTATCCGCATCCTCTGTGGGAGGAACATCCGGTGTTGTCCCCATGTTAGCATCTGCCCCTAAGACCGGCTCTAGAGTCCGGCTGGTGGAGGCGTGGCCGGCAGGCTCTCTGGACACGGTTCGGCGAGCGTTTTTTCTGCCAGGAACCATGGACGTTATTATATTTTAAAAACGATAACCACGGAGCAGGGTTCTTTTTCATACCTCTATGACGGCGTCTCAGTCCTGACTGCCTTCCTTTTAAGCCTACTCGGCTTCGGTGCCCCTCGTTGGTGAGTCACCGCGGGTTCGGCATGGCGTCCCGAGGGCCTTCCCTGTAAGACACCATATGTGTGTGGTGGGTGAAGTGCAAAAAAGGGATCCTTCTCGGAAGTTGGGACTCCGGTTTTACTTACATGTGATGCAGGGAGCAGGCCAGGATAATCGGCTATGATGGCCACCAAGGCACCGTCGCAGCTTAACTAATAGAACGTCATGTCTATAAGCTCCACAAATATGTCCGGATCTTTTTCGAGTCCGGGGTCGAGGGCCTAGTCAGGTTCCTCTGGCTATGGAGACGGGCTGTGGACCTCCGTCACAGCTTTTTGCAGTTCCTGCTATGAAATAGCAAGGTAAATATTTATAATTAAGAATGCGGGAAGGTCTGGAGTAAAAAGTAGCAGCTCACCCAGTTTGGGGGTTGTACATGGAGAATCCATCCCGTGGCTTAATGCGGATGAACTCCTCTTCCTCTCCTTTGTATAAATCGGATAGTATTTTCGCTAGAGCAGCGGCGGAGTCCGGACCTTTACGGCCGCAGCGGGTGGCATCGTCTTCTCCATTGAAGTGCCACATGGGTTTCCCCCGATACTGAAGTGGTGCACCCCCCGCATTACACATATTGACATAACCTCGATTATTGTCAGTCCTGATTTGGCCAGCGTTATTATCCTGTCCATCAGGTAAAGGACCTCTTTGTTATCTTCCTCCTGGTGGCTCCGAGGGCGCCAGCTGCAGCGTTTCTTTAAAGGGGCATTATTAAACTCAAGAATGCCCATCCGAATAGGGTTCGGAAGGGGGACGTCCTCCATATAAAACCACTCCGAAGGCCAGTCTTCGGATGTCTTCTTCCGAGTACCGGACGGGTATCCGGTCCCGGCGATGCACCCTATTTTGGCTCCGCCCACTTGATATATTGACCCCTCCAGTGTATGGGGTACGAGGCAGAATAGTCTCTTCCATAGCTCGAAATGAGCTTTGCAGCCCAGAAATAGCTCGCAAAAGGCGACGTAGCCGGCGATGTGTAATATGGAGGCGGGAGTAAAGTTATGCAGCTGGAGGCCGTAGAACTCCAGGAGCCCACGCAGGAACAGATGGATTGGAAATCCGAGTCCCCTCAATAAGTAAGGGACAAGGCATACCCGCTCCCCCATGGATGAGTTGGGAAAGCTCTCCGCTTGCTCCCCGCCGTTATAAGTGGCTAGTCTGGCTCAGACAGGGACCATATATGCAGGAGGGAGAAACCCCTGGGTTTGTAACTCTACTAATTGGCTGTGAGGGACGGAACACTTCTCCCAATTGCCTAGCTTAGTGCTACGGGAGCGAGAGGACGAGCTGCGATGGCCGGCCATGATGGGATGGACTTTTCCGGGCGCGCTTCGATGGATACTTGCTGTGGGAGGATGGTGTGATCTGGATCTGAGGATCCCCGACTCTTCAAATAGACGATTTACTCACATGGTTAGGGTGGCAAATGTAAAAATGCCCCGACTTCTCGCATTCGCTCTACACGTGGAAGATAGCCATTATTAAAGCACACAAGCCGAGGAGAGCAACATTCATGGGAAGCCGAATACTACTCGTTATGATGGATACTCATGATTTGGAGAAGACCCCGCCTTGCAATGCCGAAGACAATATGCGCGCCGGACTCAACGTCATAAAAGCGTGGTTCAGGGGCTACTGAGGGAGTCCTGGATTAGGAGGTCCTCAGACAGCCGGACTATATACTTTGGCCGGACTGTTGGACTATGAAGATACAAGATTGAAGACTTCATCCCGTGTCTGGGTGGGACTCTCCTTTGCGTGGAAGGCAAGCTTGGCAATTCGGATATGTAGATCTCCTCCCTTGTAACCGACTCTGTGTAACCCTAGCCCCCTCCGATGTCTATATAAACCGGAGGGTTTAGTCCGTAGGACAACAACAATCATAATCATAGGTTAGCTTCTAGGGTTTAGCCTCTACGATCTCGTGGTAGATCAACTCTTGTAATACTCATATCATCAAGATCAATCAAGCAGGAAGTAGGGTATTACTTCCGTCGAGAGGGCCCGAACCTGGGTAAACATTGTGTCCCCCGCCTCCTATTACCATCAGCCTTAGACGCACAGTTTCGGACCCCCTACCCGAGATCCGCCGGTTTTGACACCGACACCAGTCACCTCCTCCCGCCAGTTGACTCGCTCCGAAGTCCAGAACATTTTGGCCTTCCTTGAAGCTAGGCCAATGTCCAGGAGTACGCCAACAAGGCGCAAGGCGCCGCCATCACCGTCGGTCAGTGGCCCGATGACACATAGAGCACGGCAGAGGAGCCGCTTCCTACCGCAAGACGCGGCCGCCACCGCGTAATCTAAATTTGCCATGAAAAACATTCGGATTGCCATGCTTAAAATCGGAATGTTTATCATTTCCATTTATTTTAGATCGATCGTCGTATAATTTAAAGTCAGAGTCGGACTGAGCGAAATCTATGGTTTGATTAATTGAATGTTCTGCTAGAGACATATCAAATTAAATATAAAACGTCATCAAGCCACATGTATTCCTTGTCATCCAACGACCTAGACTGCTTCAATGTCGAGCTCTCAACACGTTTAGCGTGCATTTAATTTTATGCCAAAATAGTGCTAATCACATAATAACATGCAAATAATATCCTACTTAATATCCGCATGCACTTAATATACTTCCAAATTAACGTGCATTGCACGTACACACTGACTAGTGCTGCTAGTACGTGAAACTGGTGCCGTAACTTGTGAGCGCATCCAGATATGGTCAACGGCAACATCGCCCGCGAGTTCTTCATGTTTGCCCGTGCGTCTAAACGCAGAAGGGGAGGAGAGAGAGAGAGCACACATGGAACCCACTAGTAAGTGAAGGCGGATAGTACTAAAAATAATATTACATGTTATCCATTAAATAGGTTGTGGTAATATAAAAACATTATGTGAACAAAGGGAGGTACAACAAACATTGTTGTTCTACGTATGTTGCCTATTGACGTGTGGCTTGAAGGCCCTGCTCGCATGTTCGATCCTCGTCCTTTATTTTTTAATTTGTATATGGGTCCAAATTTGTTTCATGACATGTGGGCCCCTCGGTGTGTAGTTTGTAGCACTTTAATTTGTGGGTCAAAATTTGTTCCATTCCAAGTGGATAATCGGTGTGTAGTTTTGTAGCTTATTTATAATAATTAAAGAGAACAACAGAGTTTTTTGCAATAATACCATGGTGCAACGTTGAAGGCGGGAAAGGACGTGCGAGAGAGCGACGATCGAGCCAGAGGGAGATCAACTAGGGGAGTTGCGGGGGTTGCAACGGTGTTTGGAGTAGTTGTGGGCCGAATGCTACGAAAATATAATCTAAGCCGACCGGAATAAATGCCTACACAAATTAATCCAAGGTTGGAGTGCCCTCGCAATGTAAATAGCTCCGGCTTTGCGAGGGATGGAGAGGTAGCTTCAATGTGTGGAAGATACGGCGTGAGAAAGCGAGGTCAATCGAGAGACATATAGGTAGAGAGACAAAGTGAGTGTGGTCCGACATTCATTGAATAGATATATATGCTCTGGAGAGATATTGTCCGATTGAGCTTTTGGCAAGGGTGAGGGTTGTAAGATAGATCTTGAGAGATGATCCAGTCACAGACGTGTAGATATATTTTGTGCGTGGGAGGAAGCAAGGTCAATCGATCACATAGGGTCGTCGTGCGATCGAAAGAGTGAGATGGGTTGGAGAGAGTGACCTAGATAGACAATGTGCGTGAGAGAGTATACAATGTGAATAGGTCGAATTGGGCTCAAACATGGTGATATGTCGTTTTTTTCGAGAAAGAGCAAGGTCAATCGAGACATAGAGAGAGAGAGAGAGAGATTGAGCGAGCGTGGCCCGCCATGAGGTCGAAAGAGTGGGGGCGGCTTGGATGGACTGACCTAGATAGACAATCTGCGTGAGAGAGTATAGATGTGTCGATCGAGGCCCAAACAGGGAGATATATCATTTGTGTGTGAAAGAAAATGAGGTTAAATGAGACTCGGATAAAGAGAGCGAGATTGAGCGAGTGTGGCCTGTCGTGCGGAAGAAAGAGTGAGATAGTCTCGAGGGAGTGACCTAGATAGACAACGTGCGTGTGTGCGCATGAGAGGTTGGGGGCTAGATAGGCAATGCATGTAAGCGCGAGAGGGTGAGAGGGAGAGGGAGAGAGAGCTCGGCATGGGGTGCAATGGCGGGTGTGTGAGGTAAATACATTTGGTAACAGAGTGGAAAAAGGGGGTTGTGTAGTTGAGAGAGTTAGAGATCGAAACATGGAGAGAAAGAATGAATGTGTGTTGGAAACCGATAGCTTCCTAAGGTGGTTAGGAGAGGAAGATTGACCAATACAAGAAGTATGTAGCGTGTGTGCCGGGGAGGGCTAAAAACAACATTTGAATTTAGATAGTACGAGACTTAATATCGATGTTTCAATTTGGTGTACATTGTAAGATTTGAACTGAGGACCATGCATATGGGTAATTATTTCGAATTCGTGCCATACTAGGTTTCGAAAAGTTGACATTGACTCGATTTGTTGTGCTATTTTGTAGGTCATATGTTTGAATCCATCCAAAAGTTTTCTCACTTACATGGTGTTCATCATATACATATGAATTTGTATTAAAAAATAGCGTAGATACAGTGAAATGCGAAATCCACGTTAGAAATGGAGATCGCTATGTGACACACACTCTAATTCAAATAACTAATTATGTGACACACACTCTAATCCACGTTAGCGTGGATATCGTGGATACCATTTCGTTTTTTTTTTCAAATAACTCCTCATTAATTAATTTATAGTATCTCGTTTGGAATGACTAATTATTTGCAAGGAAAACACGGGCATGGTAATACATACAGATTCATTTGCAAATGAAAGAAGATTCGTTTGCATTCTCAAATCTCCTCTCAAATGTAGGCGCACTAGGCAGAACAGGGTCATGTCGTGGTGGTCGCGTGTGTCGTCCAGTGGCTTAGCACCCAACCACCCACCCGGACGGATGCTTCGGTGCCTTAAGGCACCTACCTTTGTGTCCATGACATGTGGGCCCAATAGGTGGCTGGCCCACATGTCAGTGACCCAAAGGAAGGTGCCTTTAAGGCACCGAAACTACGTCCCACCCACCCCCCTCCCTCCCTCCCCCTCCCCCCAAAAAAAGGATGATGACAAAATAAGTTCGCGCTTCCACGTTTCGGATTGAAATATCTGGCGGCCCCAATTCCAGCCCTGCAAAATCTCCCTTCTCCACCATCCCCTTCCGCGCCCAGATTGCTCAAATCCCTAATTCGACGCCAACCCAAGAAAAGTTTGAATCTCCCCTCGTCTCGTCTCTTTCCCCACCTCTGTGCCGGACGACAACAAAGACAGCGGTCGCGCTTCACCACCGCACCGGAGCTACCTCATCTACGCCCTCGTCCACCGCACTGGGTGGTCCACCGACAAGGTCGGCCGCCGCAACTGATGTGCCTCATAGACACCGACTTCCAGCAGGTGCGCTTCACCGACGCCGTCCCCCAGCTCACTGGGGCTACTTCACCGAGCACATCGTCGCACCTCCGCCCCCCGAGGCCGCTGGGGCTTCACCAACGGTCTCGTCCACCGCATCGTAGCACTCCGCTGCCACTCAAGATCTGCATCCGTGCGCGGCCAGCCAACGCTAGCGCATCACCCTCAATGGATCTGAAGTGACCCACACTCTAGCTAGGCGAGCATGCCTAAACGCCAGCCCGAACTAGGTATCCACACATCACTCCCTTGTGCACTGTTCTGACGATGTTTGGATATCCTTTCACTGCTCTCTTAGCTTACACACCTATGATACTTTGACTTTAACTCTTATTTCTTCTGGAGATATCATCTGAAACAAGCAAATCCATTTTTTAGCGAAGTGGTACACATCCTGCACACCCGTATAACCTTGTAAGTATCTGTCCTCCGGTACAACAACAAGGTTGATTCCTCTTATTTGATCAACCATTCGTCGTGTCAAAAATGCAGAGGGGGGGTGCAAGGAGCACAAGGCCTGCACATCCAAGCAAGTGGTAACATGGACTTGTACATGGAACATCCCAAGCGCAAGCAGAGCTGCAGTGAGCATGTACAACGAGCTAGCGTAAGTCCCTACATTTCATTTAATTCGTACTGGCATTCGTGTATGATTTGTGTACAATGGCGGATCCACGAATTCAAGTTACCAGGGGTGAACATTTAACTTAAAATATACGAAGGCACTTGCACTCCGGAAATCAACATAACTTGAGAAATGTGAAGCTACATGCACTTTGAAAACCAGCTAATGATCCAAAGTAGTTAAGATTATAAACACTAAATGATGCAAGCACCAAAAAACACAAAATGCAACATGGTGTACAAGGACTACAAACATGGTCTGTACCTGCTTGAATTATTCGTTCTCTAGATGAAAATATCGAAGTGTAATTGCACCTATAACCAGTGCGCAAACTGCATATCAATATATCTATCCTGCACAAGTATGCCAATAGTTTCAAACAACAGATTAGAAAAGTATTTATGCTATGTTGTCATGATATGGGGACTTTCTAGTAGATGGCCTCGATGTTTCCTCAAGCCATGAAAATGCACTATAATTTGCTTGTCATCAATGCCTGCAAATCTCTATGTCTCTCTCAACATAGCAGATCATCATTAGACACTAAATCCTTCAATGGGAGCTTGCAAAATGCTTGCATTAGATCCCTCATTAGACACTATATGTTCATCACCAGGAGCATGTAAAATGTTTGCATCAAATCCTTCATTAGCAGTCTATTCATTAGAGACTTCAGGCTCAAGAACAACATGAGCTTGGATGTTTGCACCGGAAACTTGATTAGATACATCAGATTCAGTCAGTTCAGTATTGATTGGGGGAGCTATAAAATAAGTAGAAATTGGTTTCATTTTCTCATAGATTCCCTACATGCAAACAGTTTTATAACACCGTCAGGTTTAACTATTAGACAGAAATTGAAGAGTTGAATTAGATATAATCAGGGATGTGATGTACCTGCTCATTGTGCATGCTACTCTTGCAAGCTGCGACTGTCCGTTTGCGCAAGCTCGATGCCATGCCCGTGCTGCCGCCGCTGCCTCCCATGCAGGCCACACCCAGGGTTGGATCTTCATCTTCTTGTCCTTCCGTTCACTTCAAGCCCGGTGACCGCCCTCCAACAAGGGCGTGAGGAAGTGTTGTGTCGGTCTGTCCAGCGGCGGCTAGGTTAGGAGCGAACCAGACTAGAGGTTGGAGCGAATGAATTGGGATTTTTCCTGCTATCGATCAATATGGGAGGCGCTCGTTTGGGCCGCGAGCCTGCTATAGGGCCTGCCTTGCACTTATGTTATTGTCCCATCCAAATTGAAACATTTTTCTTCATTTTTTACATTGTCTGCTCCTGTGTTGGGGCGAACATAACTAGCATGGGCCAACCTGGATGACTCAAACTAGGTGCACACTTTCTAGCCACCCGAGGCGGCCGCCTATACCAGCCCCTATGGTGGCGTCGCCCCTTTTTGCGTGTATGATTGGGGTAGTGAAAAATATTCCAGTGGCGCTTTTGATTTACCCACAGAATGGTTGAATTGCTTGTTTCTATGAACTTAGTTCGCCAATCATGTGAAGGATGCCAGTCTTTTCATCCTATTGTAGATTGCTTAGATCTCGATATGCTAAAAGTAATCACATGAAATATACAGTAAAAGCCAGTGTGATGTGTGTGGCAACAACTAGTCTGACTACACGTCCTCAAATAACATATCAAGGACACACCATCTTACCAGATTAACGATTCAACTTACCAATGCAGTGTGGGAAGAAAGAAGTATTGGGACTGCGTATCCAAGCAATTGATGCCATGGACTCCTTCGTACAACCTTGTAAGCAAAAAAGAAGTTGCAGTGTGCCTGTACAAAGAACTAGCTAAGTTCAGTTACCTGCTTCTCGGAATTTTAGTTAGCCACTTATTGCAAAATTGTTCAATTATGATGCTTGGCTTAATTTAGTTTGCTACTGATTACATAATGCCACAGCCTGTTAATCCTATTATATACTGCTCCTATCTATGTGTTTGATACTTACTATTAAGAATTACCTGTTTGCCTGAACTTAAATAGCTACTTGTTTGTTTAACTGCTTTGCTGCTGCAACAACGGGTTACAATGATGTTAATAACTACTTTTCAGCATCCAATTGAAACTCTTTAATTCCTTGTTTGTTTAACTGGTTTGCTGTTATAACTCTCAGGTGAGATGTTTTGCTAACTTCAACTTTTTTTAATCCAATCGGAACTTTAATGGCAAAACAGGTTAGCCCAAGATCAAAGAGCGAGGTCCCCATGGACGTTGTATCATCCCACAGCAGTGGCACCGGCCCAATCGTGCATTATGAATTGCCAACTGCTGATGCTCTAGAGGCTAAACTAGTGGTAGAAAGAGATTCTGCTTCTGCACTTAGAGATGAAGTTGACATGTTGAGGAAGCAAACAGCACAATCACAAGCAGTACTCAAGACAACCATTAAATATTTGGTGGATTTCAAAACAAAGCAAGCTGAGACTGACCACATTGTTAAGGTCCTGAAGGAAAAAAGGAAATTAAATTCTCACTTGGTAAATCATAGGTGAAATGTTCTTTCCATCGTTGAATAACCTTTGTGTTGTTTGTTCATGTAATCAATCAAACCATTTGTTTTAGAGATCATGTAATAATTCTTTTTTTGTTTTTGGTTTGTAATTTTATTTGAGCACAAGTCTGTATTAATTCATAAGACTTGGAGACATTTCATTTTGATTGCTGTGCCAGACCTACAAATATGCCAATCGGGCTGAATGTGCATTGAGCAATAATAGTAGTATAGATGGACCATAAGTGGCACGCATCGGAAAGGGCCAAGATGGTGTAGTAGCTTGGCTAAAAAAGGATGCTGTTGTAGCAAAAAAAAGTACAGCGGCCTAGCTTATGTATGTTAGTTGATATTATTGATCCATATACTCTATAAGTGTTTATATGTCTGTTAGTTCTGTACATTCTTGGTTGATTGACTCGGTATTTGAATCTTGATACATCGCTTGTGTACATATCTAAATGGGACTACACATTATGCTGCGTGTGACATTTGAGTTGGACATGAAGTGTTCCAAATATTCGAATTCACCTTAAACTAGATTCTAGCTTCTCAATTTGAGTATCGGCATTTGTAAACCATATTCATATATGACAGTGGAATACATCTTTGTCGTCCTTTTGAAGATATATAAAAACACATAGAATGATTTATAAAGATTCATATAGGAATACAAAATGGATTCGAATTTAGTTGCTAGGGTAAATGTGGATGCTTATTGTCCCCAAATTCGAAGAAGCAGCAAAATGTCCACTCCCACGTCGGCTGACCGAAACCAAGTGTTTGGGAGATGGAAATTACTGTCTACACATTACACGGACAATCCATCGGCCTGATTTCCACTGCTCTAAATAGGGGTAGGTTAGTAACTTCAATTAGACATGACACGACCACTTCTGAGCCCATTCCGACACGGTGGGCGTCAAACATGGGCGGCAAAACACATTTGATTCAAGCTCGTCCGAAAGACCTCTGTTTCTCCCTCCATTTCCCCATTCATACACGATGGGCGGCAAAACAAACTTGACTCGGCCGAAACCGATGTAGGCAAATATTTTCAATAGGGGCAGGTTTGTAACTTCACTCAGAGGTGACACAACCGCCCTATCTGTCAGCCACGTTCATACACCGTGGGCGCCAACCACCCTCTCCTCGCCCGAAATCGCTTTGGGCAAATATTGGCGAGATGCGAGATTACCGTCGTATCCCCAGCCGGCGAGACGTCCAAATTTTAAACGGGGCTAAGTTCATAACTTTCCCATATTTCAGACAGGCGCGTCCCAAAAACATGGTTCCCCGTACCTCTCCCTCCATTTTCCCATTCATACACCATCCGCGCTAGAACACCATCCCCACACCAGCGTCTGTCCGCCACCCCATCCATGGTCGTCGTCCTCCACCCCATCCATCGCTGTCGTCCTCCACCACATCCATCGCCACCGTCCTCCACCATGCCGGAGCGCCTACCAAGACCGCGTCATCCACTGCTAGAGACAGGCGTTGCTCATCCATGGCAACGGACCAAGAGCCTTGCATCACGTCCTCTCACTGCATCGGCTCTGTCGTCCTCTTTGTCCGGGCTGCTCACACGGCCTTCTCTTCCACTGCAACAGGACTTATTCCCCGATGCACCCATCTACTATTGCAGATCTGCTTCAACGCCACTGACAGCCATCGCACCCCCGATGCCTACACGGCGCTGCAAGAGAGGTGGTACTTCATATCTCCTCAACCTTTTAATCTCAACCAGAAAATAGATCCTAACTTTGTTACTCTACTTTCTTTTCATCTCTTAGAATTTAGTTCTTAGTTCACAGCAAACAATGGCTGCTAAATATCATTTCTCCGGTTTGCAGCTTCAAATCTGCCATGGCACAGTCATAATATGGTTTAATTGATCATGTTGGTTCCGTGGTGGTTTCTTTAATAGAAATCGGAGGGGAAACCCTCTTTTGCTAAAAAAATATGCTTAGAGTTTCCCCCTTTTATGATCACTATAAGATCAGAATACGTTCTTCATGTCATAATAGCACTGCTCCACCCATCAAGCTAAACAAGCTTAGTTGTTCAAATACGAATCTGAGATTATTACATCAGAGTTGCTTAATTGGTCAGCTAAATGTTCCTAAATTAGTTTCGAAAATGCATGTTCACCGCTCGGATGTGTATCTCTATAGGGTGCCCACAGTGGGCCGGCCCACCCTGGGATTTTGGGTCGTCCCATGCCCTGATTCCCCTCTGTTCTGCTGCGCGCTTCCGATCTCTACTCGCCCCCAGCCGCCTGCCTCGCCGGCGACTTGTCATCCCCGAACGGCATGCCTCTAGGAGGATTTTGGACGGTCTCTTACTGTAGTTACAATTCTGCATACTTGTCCTAGTAAGCTCACAAGTAAATGGTTGATTCACTACATCTATGTTTGCCTTGTCATATTTGTTGTCAATATTCTTTTAGGGTGGACCACCCTGTTTCTAAATACTGGAACCGTATATATGAGTGAATAGTATTTCTCTATGTGATCTCTTCCATCATGTGTGGGCAACGAACACTGCATTGTATAGAAAGAAAGTGTCATTTCCAGCTTTTACATAGGCTTCGATCTTTTACATGGAATACAATCTGCCTACTTGCTTTGTGTCGCACTACCAACACTCCACCCTTGAAGCTAAACATTTTTCCACTCATAATTCCTTAGTTTATTTCTTTAAATACGAATTTCATATGATTCTAATGTTCCTACTTTAGTTTTGAAATGTGTGTCTGCCTGTTAAATAGACATAAGGGGTTTGTATTTCTGTGTGTGGTCCGGTCAGCACGGTTGGGGGTGAACTTTGCATATGCAGGGGTTTATAGGGAGACACTCTTCGAGTTGAATCCGCAATGCATTCCATAGATAATCTGACTACTTTTTATGTTTTCATGAATCCCAGATTCTGAACAGCATCATAATGATTATGAGCTTGCACGAATGAAAAGAATAAAGCAGAACAATGCCATGGCTGTCAAACTTGGCATTAAGGGACTGAAATCAAGTTTGGATGCAATGCAATGCAAACGCTCTCCACCTACAGATTCATGCTCAGAATATGATCCTAACAGTGATTATGAGCTAGAGGGAGACCTATGTCAATGTAGCTCCCTAGTGGAGTCAGAGGAAGATGCCCTATCTTATTCACCCATCAAGGTGCTTGCTCTAACTTTCCAAGGTTATATTGGTTGCACATATCTTGCAACTGATGCTTTGCACTGCTTCTACTTTGTTGAACTGTCATTAGCTTAGTTTACACATCGTGTATGTGAATACGCCCTGCCTATCCATTTTCAGTACATATTCCATCTGTCATCATACCATATTTATCCATTCAAATGTTGTTCTTGTGTATCAAGCGTTCAAAAGGAAGAGGGCGATTGCTGATCATGGAGGAGCACAAGCAAAGTATTTGGAAAAGGTAGTGGCACCTGATAAATCAAATAGCCCATTAGGTGTAGTTGCAATATCACCTGACCCACAAAACACCCCAACTCTAGCAGACTCTAGCCCTACTACACTGGTCAATTCTAATGCCCCAACTCAGCAGACCCCAGCTGTAGCAAATAGTATGATTATGCCAGTTGACATAGCACCAGCTCTACGATGCAAAACCCCCATTCCAGAAAAGATTACACCAAATCCAGTTGCCAAATCCTGTTTTGAACCAGAGAGAGCCCCAATTGCAGCAAATAGGACCTGTTCCATTTCTTCCCAGTTTAGAAGACGAAGCTTACATTGTTGTCAGGAACTTTGTGCGCATCTTTCCTTCATGGAAAGATTATACCGCAGACACAGAACAATTTCCAGTCTTCCTCCGCAACTTATGCATAAGTAATGTACTAATGTTATTCATGGTCATTACTGCATATGTTTCTGCTGAAAGAAGACACAAGATTTCATTCTTTTAAATAGATGAGGACCAAACTGGATTGTGAAGACGAGCAGGGGTTGGTTGCGCTTTTCAAGCACTTGTTGATGAAGTATCGTTCCTACCTGAGGCAAGCGCACTTCGATGGCAAGCCTCTAAATGAAATTTCTGTAAAGTCTCTGGTGCTACATTTATCCGATGGTGACTGGAATAATCTTGTTACACATTGGTCTCGGCTGCAGCGTAAGGTACTATTTATGATATCACATCACAATTTGAACTACATTTGTGCATTTTCCTTAACATCTCACTTGTACGAAAACTGTTAGCAGGAGAACATTCATTCTCAAGGGACCATAGAATCCCGCAACTATACTGCACACTGCATTGCTCTTGTTAGTACCTCTTGCCCTGTGTGACCATACTTACTTTCATAGCGGTTTGATTATGTAGCATCACTGCACATGTTAGCCTCGTTATCGTCCATTTGGTGGACATTATAAGATTCATATGGAATCTTACATAAACTTAGAATCAACCCAATGCTTTTGATGACGTTTAGCTCTGCAGTCCTCTTGTAAGGACTGAATGTCGTCTATCACTGTACTTACATTAACAGCTACTCCCTCCGTCCCATAATATAAGAACGTTTTGTATAGTACACCATTGTTCAAAACACTCTTGTATTATGGGAAGAGGGATTGGTTCATTGTGTAGCATTCCGCATCTTATCTCCCTTGCCCACCATTTAGTAAAAAAGATCAGATCTATATTTAATCTTACCAAAAAGTAGAATACTCAGACAATGCCAGTGCATAAGTGTAGCCCATTGCTCTTGTCAGTACATTTTGTCCTGTAACGCTTGTACTTCCAGGGATTGGTATTTGATTATGTTGCATCAGTCTGCATCTTATCTTCATTATCCTCTATCCCTTCCAGTATTATCATATCTATAATTACTCTCTATAAAATGTAGAGTACAGGAAATGCTTATGAAGAAGATTCTGTGCTAAAATTCTTGAGTTATCATTCCCTTGACATGGAGAAGGGCATTATAAAGCTGGTGTTAACTATTAATGTAAGTCAGTCCTTCTAAAGCCTTTATCCTCAGCTGCTGTTTAATTTTCTCATACTCCATGTCGTTTACTACTGTTTAGTTTGCTATTTCTACCAAAATGCATGTTCGCAAGAACCGTAAGTTCTAAGTTTTACTCGTAAAACCAAATTCCTTATTCATACCATGCACATTACTCAATACTCCCTATATGTATGCTTGTTTTTGTGGATCTATAATCCAGTGTGTGGTGAAGCAGCCCACGTTTGCACCTTATCATGTCATGTTTATCTTACTGATGTGGCTGATGATATGAACAACATGCCATGCACATTAACCAAAATAGATACAATGATTTTCTTTGCCCTTCGTCTATGCTTGTTATGTTGACATGGTAATCCAGTAGTGTGGTGAAGCTCCCCGCATTATGAACAATGCCAAATTATGCTATTGATATTTTGAACTTACTCTTTATTTTCTAATTTGAAATTGGATGGAATTGATGGTACAATTATCATCTTTGTTTATACACGTGCAAAACCTGTCATCTCTCTGCTTTGTTTCAAGGTGATATGCCTGATGGCATGCACAAGTCTGCTGAAGGCTATGAGACAAACCCAACATATATTGCAGCAAAGAAGGCAAACCATCTTGAAGATAGTGAGACAACCCCAAAGTCTTGTCTTGATGCAGTGTTCAAGTTACTTGAGACTAGCAGTCAGACAAGCTGACAGAATTCGTTGTCTAAATTAGTTCGACTTCTTCAGTCCCAAGTTCTAGCAAAAAGGCATTCTGCAACTCAACTTCGACTTGAAGTCCTATCTCTAAGAAAGATTGTGGAGAACACCAATGAGAACCTCATCGCTAAATAGCTACACCTGGAAGCTATGACTGACATGCTAGGCCGGTCTCACAGCCTTGCTCAGCAGCTTGAGCAGCAGTTCCTGCGCAAGGCTAACCTTTCTTGAACTGTCTTAGAAGTGGTCTCGGTTCAGTATTATTTTGTTACGCTGCAATGGTGCCCAGTTTTTGTAATGTGCTTCTTCATTGCGCTTTATGATCACTAGTGGCGAACTTCGATGCCCAGTGGATGTAATATACCATAAATCCTTTATTGTATAGTGTAGGTTTATTCTTAGTTACTATGTCGTAATTTCTTTATTTTAGCGGGCCACAATTGGGCCGGCCTGCATCTTTCTTGGGCCCAAATGATTGGGCCTTCACACTTTGCGCAAGGCCCACAACTTACACTGGCCTATATTTTAGTTGGGCCTTTTGTCGACCGAGCGCTTAGTTTGGCCCAGGTAGCATTGGGTCATTAATAGGCTGAATATTGTACTGGCCTCTTATGGCCCAAATGAAACCATGGGCCTTTAGCAGGCCGAAATGCATGTTGGGCCTCAATTTTCACTAGTCGTCGATGGGCCTTCAGGAGGCTGAAATGTAGACCGGGCCTTTTTGGGCCCAGTTATATCACGGGAAGTTACCAGGTCGAAACATATCTCGGGCCTTAGTTGGCCCACTGATATCATGGGCCTTTAAGAGGCTGAAAGCTTAGTACAGACATCAACGGGCCGAATTATGCGACAGGCCTTTAACAGGCCCAAAGTCACGTTGGGCTTAACAGTTGCCACCTTTATCACGGGCCGTTAGTGGGCCCGATGTCCCATCGGACCATATATGGCCCATGGGCAGCAAGGGCCATTCCCAGGCCAAAATTCACACCGGGCTGAAATGGGCCCATGTCTACATCAGGCATCTAACAGGCCGAAAGTCACTGGGCTGTAATTCGGCCCGAACATTCGGCAAACAATTAACGGGCCAGATCTGGCTTCGGGCCGTAAATGGGCCTTTATAAAGCAGGCCGTTATTGGGCTGGTCCACTAGTACCTGAGTAAGTACTACGGGCCTTTGACTGGGCCGGCCTTTTTAACCTATATGGGCCTCTGTTGGGCCCAACCACATGTCAACGTATCATAGGCATGTCTCCTCCAATGGACGGGCGACATCTGGCCCACTGATGAGCTGACAGGTGTTCCCTCCGGCCAATCAGAATTTTACACGTGGAAATTTCCCATTGGTCCCGGCTGTTAACGGGTTATCGGATCCAAAACCGGACCCGATAGCTTAACGGTGTTCCGTTACGGTGGATGCCACGTGTCGGTCACCCCTGACGAAAGCACTTCTATGACGGGTGATTTATCATCATGGAAGTGGACACTTCCGTGATGATAATTTTGGTAATGTCATGGAACACTTCTACGACTGCACAGGTATGACTATCTTGATTCTGTCATAAAATCGTCATGGATGTACACGCATGACAAAAAACATGACCTATTGTGACAAACACGTATCATCACGGAAGTGTATTTTTTTGTAGTGAGAGTACATTTCAGCGACACCTTCACCATCCTTCATTTTCAACATGTCAAGCTGACTTTGAAGCACGTCCAATTTGGATTCCTTGACAGAGTCGGTACCTTCATGCATATCAATCAAAGTTTCCCAAATTTCCTTTGCATTCTCAAGACGGCTGATTTTGTTCAATTCTTCGGGGCACAATTCATTGAAGAGGATATCGCAAGCTTGAGCATTGTATTGCAGCATCTTCAATTCTTCTGCGGTGGCTTCACGATTTGGTTCTCTCCCATCGAAGAATTCACCTTGCAAGCCAATACACACAATAGCCTAAATGGCGGGGTTATGTCCAAGAATATGCATTTTCATCTTATGCTTCCAACTAGCAAAATTAGTACCATCGAAGTAAGGACCTCTACGGTGGTAATTTCCCTCGCTAGACGGCATACTCTCCTAGGTTGTGAAACCAAGGCTATGATCACCAAAGCTATGGAAATCAAGGCAAATGGAGACCAAAGCTCTGATACCACTTCTAGGATCGAAAGTATGTCTAGAGGGGGCTGATTAGACTACTTGACCAAATAAAAGTCTAGCCTTTTCCCAATTTTAAGTCTTGGAATATTTTAGCAACTTATCAGAAGTCAAGCAATCAACCTATGCATGCAATTCTAAGAGTATAGCAGTGGAATGTAAATCATTGCATACGAAGGTAAAGGGGAGGAGTTTGGATGGAGCAAACACAATGTAGACATGGAGATTTTTGGCATCGTTCCAATAGGTGGTGCTATCATACATCCATGTTGGAGAATTCAACCCATGAAGGGTAACAGTTGCGCGAGTCCACGGAGGGCTCCACCCACGAAGGGTCCACAAAGAAGCAACCTTGTCTATCCCACCATGGCCATCGCCCACGAAGGACTTGCCTCACTTGGGTAGATCTTCATGAAGTAGGCGATCTCCTTGCCCTTACAAACTCCTTGGTTCAACTCCACAATCTTGACGGAGGCTCCCAAGTGACACCTAACCAATCTAGGAGACACCACTCTCCAAAAGGTAATAGATGGTGTGTTGATGATGAACTCCTTGCTCTTGTGCTTCAAATGATAGTCTCCCCAACACTCAACTCTCTCTCACACAGATTTGGATTTGGTGGAAAGATGATTTGAGTGGAAAGCAACTTGAGGAAGGCTAGAGATCAAGATTCTTGTGGTTGGATTGGAATGACATGGTCTCAACACATGAGTAGGTGGTTCTTTCTCATAAAATGAGTAGTGGAAGTGTAGGCATGTTCTGATGGCTCTGTCCACAAATGGAGGAAGGGTGGAGGGGTATATATAGCCTCCACACAAAATCTAACCGTTACACACAATTTACTAAACTCGGTGGGACCGAATAGTGAAACTCGGTCAGACTAATTCAGTTCAAAATGTGAATGTTAGGCTTTTTGGTGGGACCGACATGTCAACTCGGTGGGACCGATTGTGTTAGGGTTAGGGCATAACGTAATCTCAGTGAGACCGGTCAAATGAACTCGGTGAGACCAATTTCTGTAATAGGCAAACAGAGAGAGTTGGTAAGGCAAACTCGGTGGGACCGATTGCTCATTTTGGTGAGACTAAAACGTTACGAAAAGAAAATAGAGAGTTTGTATTGTGAACTTGGTGGGACCGATCGCTCATATCGGTTAGACCGAAACGTTACGAAGGGAAACACAGAGTTTGCAATCCCGTCTCAGTGAGACCGAGATCCCTATCGGTGAGACCAAACTCATTAGGGTTTCTGGCAATGGCTATGTCAAATGAACTCGGTGGCGCCGGATAGATCAAATCGATGGGGCCGAGTTTTACTTTTGGTTTGGGACATATGTGGATATGAGAAAGTGGTTGAGGGCTTTTGGAGCATATTGATACGTCTCCATCGTGTCTACTTTTACAATCACTTTTGCCATTGTTTTGGACTCTACTTGCATATTTTGAATGAAACTAACCCGGACTGATGCTGTTTTCAGCAGAATTGCCATGGTGTTATTTTTGTGCAGAAATAAAAGTTCTTGGAATGACCCGAAAATCAACGGAGAATATTTTTGGAATATAGAAAAAATACTGGCGAAAGAATCAAGGCCAGGGGGCCCACACCCTGTCAACGAGGGTGGGGGCGCGCCCCCTACCTCATGGGCCCCTTGACGCTCCACCGACCTCAACTCCAACTCCATATATTCACGTTCGGGGAGAAAAAATAAGAGAGAAGGATTCATTGCATTTTACGATACGGAGCCGCCGCCAAGCCCTAATCTCTCTCGGGAGGGCTGATCTGGAGTCCGTTCGGGGCTCCGAAGAGGGGAATCCGTCGCCATCATCGTCATCAACCTTCCTTCATCACCAATTTTATGATGCTCACCACCGTGCATGAGTAATTCCATCGTAGGCTTGCTGGACGTTGATGGGTTGGATGAGATTTATCATGTAATCGAGTTAGTTTTGTTAGGGTTTGATCCCTAGTATCCATTATGTTCTTAGATTGATGTTGCTATGGCTTTGCTATGCTTAACGCTTGTCACTAGGGCCCGAGTGTCATGATTTTAGCTCTGAACCTATTATGTTTTCATGAATATATGAGAGTTCTTGATCCTATCTTGCAAGTCTATAGTCACCTATTATGTCTTATGATCCGTTAACCCCGAAGTGACAATAATCGGGATACTTACCGGTGATGACCGTCATTTGAGGAGTTCATGTATTCACTATGTGTTAATGCTTTTGTCCGGTACTATATTAAAAGGAGGCCTTAATATCCCTTAGTTTCCAATAGGACCCCGCTGCCACGGGAGGGTAGGACAAAAGATGTCATGCAAGTTCTTTTCCATAAGCACGTATGACTATATCCAGAATACATGCCTGCATTACATTGATGAACTGGAGCTAGTTCTGTGTCACCCTATGTTATAACTATTGCATGTGGAATCGCATCCGACATAATTATCCATCACTGATCCATTGCATACAAGCTTTTCTTATATTGATCTTCGCTTATTTACTTTTCCGTTGCTATTGTTACAATTACTATAAAACCAAAACTGCTACCGTTACTTTTGCCACCGTTACCACCACTATCATATTACTTTGCTACTAAATACTTTGCTGCAGATATTAAGTTTCTAGGTGTGGTTGAATTGACAACTCAGCAGCTAATACTTGAGAATATTCTTTGGCTCCCCTTGTGTCAAATCAATAAATTTGGGTTGGATATTCTACCCTCGAAAATTCTTGTGATCCCCTATACTTGTGGGTTATCACATATCACTAAGCATTTTGAGGAAGCAAGCCATTAAGCAACACCTCATCCCCTTTTAATAGTATTGGCTTTTCCTATAGACTCAATGTGATCTTGAATCACTAAAATGAAAATGTAGAGTCTTGAGCTTGTACCAATATGTGTCCTTAGCATTTTGAGGGGTCCACATCTCTAGTCCATGCCATGCCAACCATTGAACTTTCTGAAAAGATTATCTTGAATGGACATTAGTTCAATGAGCTACATGTTGTCAATAATTACCAAAACCACCTAGGGATTAGTTGCACTTTCAATGATATTCATCATATAATGGTCATAACCTAGGGCGATACGGCACTAGATCCTGTTCATAAATATAATGTAGGCATGTATTTCGTAACTAGTCATACGTGCTTATGGAAAGAACTTGCATGACATCTTTTTTCCTACCCTCCCGTGGCAGCGGGGTCCTATTGGAAACGAAAGGATATTAAGGCCTCCTTTTAATAGAGAATCGGAACAAACCATTAACACACGGTGAATACAGGAACTCTTCAAACTACGGTCATCACCGGGAAGTATCCCGACTATTGTCACTCTGGGATTACCGGATCATAACACGTAGTAGGTGACTATAACTTGCAAGATCGAATCTATAACATGGATATAATGGTGATGACATAAACGGTTCAGATATGAAATCATGGCACCCATGCCCAAAGTGACAAGCATTAAGCATAGCAAAGTCATAGCAACATCAATCTCAGAACATAGTGGATACTAGGGATCAAGCCCTAACTAAACTAACTCAATTACATGATGAATCTCATCCAACTCCTCACCGACCAGCGAGCCTACGAAGGAATTACTCACTCCCGGTGGAGAGCATCATGGAATTGGAGGTGGAGGAGGGTTGGTGGTGATGAAGACCAAAGATTCCCCTCTCCGGAGCCCCAAACGGACTCCAGATCTGTCCTCCCGATGAAGAACAGGAGGTGACGGCGGCTCCGTCTTGTGAAATGTGGTAATTCTTCCTCCCTGATTTTTTTTTCTGGAAATATGTGATTTTATAGTGTCGGTTTCAGGGTCTGCGGGGCCATGACGTGGGGACAACCCACCTGGGCGCGCTTGGAGGGGCGCCCAGGTGGGTTGTTCCCACCCAGGTGCCCCCCTCCAGTGGTTCTTGGCTCCAGAAATTATCTTTTATTGAATAAAAAATCCTCGCAAAGTTTCGTTCCAATCCGAGAACTTTTATTTCTGCACAAAAACAACACCATGGTAGTTCTGCTAAAAAGAACGTCATATCGGGTTAGTTTCATTCAAATCATGCAAATTAGAGTCCAAAACAAGAGAAAAAGTGTTAGGAAAAGTAGATATAACGGAGACGTATCAGTTATCTCTCTAGAGAGCCACGAACATGGGTATGTCTTGCGCCCCTCGCTTGCTCATGCCGACCTCGCCTCTGGAGCCCACCGGTGCCCTCGAGCCTCCTCCCCTCTTTAGCCATCCTTTGGCATCTGCCGTGCGCCCACCACGACAGAAACTTTTCACTGACTGGCTGCTATACTTCACCCGTCTTCGTTAATCATTTAAACATGGCCCCTAAATTTCCCGTCGGCTAGTGTTGTGATGTACGCGCATTATAATCCAAGTACACTTTCCCATCTCCATTTCAAACACTCGCAATGATGCCGCCAAGCTCCTCTCCCTTTAGGTTTCACACCCTTTGACCCCACACTATCACGCATTTCCATCCCGTGAGCCTCCCTCAAACCCTCTGCCCTCCCTCCCGATGTTGATCCATGAGGACAGCGTCATCGCCACCCGATGCAGACGCATGGCGTCGATGCAGATGCGCCGCCCCTACACATGCATCGAACCCACATTGTCCTGACGGGCCCCGTGTCCACCTCAAGCGGCTGCACCATTGTTGTCTTGTGCCATCGTGGTTACAGTGGTGATGAGGTTGATTAGCCCTGCAGGGTTGTATCCCACGCCTCCCTGGGTGGCTGTATACCCTGCCTTGTTCTTCGATCAGGACACCGCACCAGCCATGGTGCCGAGCTCCATTCCTTTAAATAAAATAGGAATTTTTGTTAAATCTATGCATGTTATGGATGATTCAGTTAGAATTACGTTATGAGCTTTACAATTTAGTCTTTTGAATTGAATGTTTTGTAGAAAATTGATCTATATCTATACCTACCTATATACAATGTCCAAATAACTTCAAATATTGTCTGTTTGATAAAGCCGAACCTATCGTTGTGAAATGGCAAATCCGAGTGGTGTTGGCTTTTGGATATTCTCTTCAGTACACCGCATTATGCCACGTGTGATGTCTAGAAGATTCCATGCCATTAGAGCATATCTACCAGATCCGGTATACACCCTCCCGCAAAAATCGGTTTACAGAATACTGCAAAACTTTTTTCTATGACTTTTGCTCTGGCAGAACAGACCCCGTAAAAATACTTCATGGTCTCGGCAAAATAGCACAACCCATCCAAAAAAATGCCCGCTAAATTACAATTGGGTCCATCTTCCTCGCTGTATCCCCTCCACGCTTGGGCAAGCGGGCTCGGCGGCCATGGCCAACGTGCTATCTGGCGGCAGCGGCAGCGTGGCGGTGCCATGCGAGGACTTGGGCGCCACGGTCACGAGGAGAAGGCAACAGTAGCTAGCTAGCAGCGGTGCTGGCAGCAGCAGCAACTAGCTAGCTCGCAGATCGAGCATCGGCGGTAGTAAGCAGGGCGGCGGCAGCAGCGGTGGCAACTAGCAGGGTCCGGTGATCACCGATGTTGAGGCGTTCCGACAAGGTCGTGCTCGGGGAATACCGTGTGTCGTTGTCAAAACCGGCGGATCTCGGGTAGGGGGTCCCGAACTGTGCGTCTAAGGCGGATGGTAACAGGAGGCAGGGGACACGATGTTTACCCAGGTTCGGGCCCTCTCGATGGAGGTAATACCCTATGTCCTGCTTGATTGATCTTGATGATATGAGTATTACAAGAGTTGATCTACCACGAGATCGTAGAGGCTAAACCGTAGAAGCTAGCCTATGGTATGATTGTTGTTGTCCTACGGACTAAACCCTCCGGTTTATATAGACACCGGAGGGGGTTAGGGTTACACAGAGTCGGTTACAAGCAAGAAGATCTACATATCCGTATTGCCAAGCTTGCCTTCCACGCCAACGAGAGTCCCATCCGGACACGGGACGAAGTCTTCAATCTTGTATCTTCATAGTCCAACAGTCCGGCTAAAGGATATAGTCCGGCTGTCCGGAGACCCCCTAATCCAGGACTCCCTTAGTCCTGAACCAAGCTTCAATGACGATGAGTCCGGCGCACAGATTTGTCTTCGGCATTGCAAGGCGGGTTCCTCCTCCGAATACACCATAGAAGATTTTGAACACAAGGATAGTGTCCGGCTCTGCAAAACAAGTTCCATATACCACCGTAGAGAGAATAATATTTCCACAAATCTAATCTGCTGACACATTTGACAGCATGACATCATACCACGGCCCAGTCATTATTCGAACCGTTTTTCTCAACCAGCATTGCACATATTGCGAGGCATTTTTCTTGACATGTCTTGTCGAAGCAGAGATCGTGTCCCCTTATCACAGGATTCTCATCAATACGGGTATGGGTAACCCAACCGCACCATCAATTACGGCATTCGGGGAATAAGCGATTTTACTAGGTAAGTGGGGAGGCGCATCGCCTCCTCCGCCCTTATAAAGGGACAAAGATTCACCCTTTTACCCACACCTTCTTCCTCCTTGCTTATCCATTCTCGCACACTCGAGCTCCAGTGCCCAAGTTCGCATCTTTCTCCTCAAACCACTCCAAGCATGTCCGGAGCGGGAGGCAAGTGGATGGTCTCCTCCGTCATGGAGGAGAATATCACAAAGCTACGAGAAGCCGGATATCTGGCCATGGACATCGCGCACCGACTGCCAGATGCGGGGCAGATCATCCCTATGCCCGAACCCCATGAGAGGGTAGTTTTCCTTACCCACTTTGTCCGCAGACTGGGATTTCCCCTTCACCAGTTTGTCCGTGGGCTCATGTTCTACTATGGGCTAGATTTTCATGATCTGGCCCCTAATTTCATCCTCAACATCTCGGTGTTTATTGTCGTGTGCGAGGCCTTCCTCCGCATCAGGCCCCACTTCGGCCTGTGGCTGAAGACCTTCAATGTTAAACCGAAGGTGGTGGTCGGCCAGCAAGCAGAGTGCGGAGGCGCCATGGTGGGAAAATGCCTAACGTCACCTGACTCGAAGGCTCCTATGTGGAGACCATAAAGGGGTGGCAATCGAGGTGGTTCTACATCACCGAGCCGCGCAAAACCAACTGGGTGGTGGCCCCCGAATTTCGATCCGGAATCCCCAGGCGGCTCACTTCCTGGAAAGAGAAGGGCCTATCCTGGGGTTCCCCTGTAGAGCTGACCGGACTCTAGACCTGCATCAAGTACATGATGAGCAAGAAAATCAAGCTCGTCAACATGGTCCAGGTCATGCTCTTCCGCCGGATCCTCCCGTGTCAACGACGGGTATTCAATTTGTGGGAGTTCGACCTGACGAAGCACCTGACGCTGTGAGAGCTCTTCGACATGACACACAAGGATGTACGGAAGGTGTTGTTCAAGGGCGCCGAGGTACCTCCTCCCCTTACCGAGGACCGTGGACTCAGCGCAAAGTGCCATGCCAATCCGGTAAGTTTTTATATCTCACAGGATATTTATTTGCCCCAGTTTAATCATGTGAGGGATCTAAGCTTCCATGCCCTTAACAGGACTGGGTAGAGACAGCGGAGCAGATTGATTGCCCAGCCCCCTGCCTGAAGATCCTGCAGATGCTCTCCTAGCGGAGATGTTGGTTTCGGCGCCTTACGAGGTGCCGGTGAAGAAGGCCAAGAAGAAGGCCATAGGGACCCGAAAGGGTCTCTGACGCAAGGCTATATCGGACTCATCATTCGGTAACTCCGAGCCGCACTCCTATCATGATAACGAGGAGGAGGAAGAGGAAAGTTCTCCCCCCCACCCAGCCGGGGGAGACAAGAAAAGGAAGGTCACCCCAACCGGGGAGGCCGAAGGGTCCAAGAAGGGGAGGACCCTCCTTCCGGACTGCTCCACGACGGCCGCCTACAGCGGCGACGAGTGGTTACCAAGGGACAAGCCCTTGGCGAAGTCGTAAGTATATGGATACCATAGTAATTCATGGTATGTTTTTGCACTGCTTCTCCTTACGCCGAATATGATTATGCAGTCCGTCCCGAGCCCATCTTGACGTATCTTCATTGGACGGTTCTTTGGACTCGTCGGATATGAATAGCGATTCACTTCCGACCGCGTCCACCCCTTGCCCTACGGACAACGTCAAGGTGTTGTCTCAAAAGGCACCGAGCCGAGGGGAGGTAGTCCTGGGGGCGCCTCGAGGCGACCTTCCGGACCCTGGGCGCAAAGGGAGCAAGACTCCCACAGGCTCCAAGTTCGGCCCCCAGCCGAACACTGCGCCGGAACCTTTGGTGGTTCCGGACTCCGGCAGGCGATCCCCCGTTAAGAGGGGCAAGCCACCCGTGCCGGTGGCCTCTGTCCATCCAGAGGCACCGGACAACTTTCTGGAAGCACTTCGCGGTGCTTCCATCGATGAAGAGCACCGCACTATCATGAGTGCGGTGATCTAGAAAGTACAGTCCGCCAAAAACGGACTAACCGAAGCTTGTGCCAGCCTCCTAACAGGCTTTGAGGTAAGCAATCAAAATATAGGAAAATATTACCGCATAGACAGTATCCCCTGATGCTCTGTTTGGCGTTCGTGAAGAAAGGCCGAATAGAGGATCAAATAATGACTCGGGAGTCTAATCAGAATATGTCTATGTGCATATGCAGGCTTCACTGCTGGCCGCTACCGCACGTATTGCGGAGGTCGCTGCACTGAAGCAGGACCTTGAGCGGTCCGAGGACGAGCTCGGCCTTACCAAGAGGCAGCTCGAGGAGAGCAAAGGTAAGCAATACCTTGTCTATATATTAAAAAGAAATTCGGTTGTAAAGTAATAGGATCATCATGAATTTGCCAGGGGCCACAACCGAGGTGGCGACCCTGAAGAAGGCGTTGTCCGAGGCCGAAGACAAAGCGGCCAAGGAGCGCATTGAGCGGGAAAAGCAAGAAGCCCGGGTAGGCGAGGTGCGGCAAGAGCTTGAGGCTCTCGCCAAAAAACACGAGTCCTTGGAGCTTGACTCTCAGACGCGAGAGTCCGAGCTTGTGAAGACGCTCGAAAGCGCACGGATCGCCAAGGCTGAAGCCCACAAGGCCCTCCAGGAGATTGATGTGGTGAAGAAGATAGCAGCGGGTAAGGCATTCATTATGCAAAGCAAGCATGTGAAGGAAACTTTCCTTTTACTTACCCGAGTTCGGAGCTCTCCAGGAGCGTTCGCAGATCTTCCCCACAGTGTACTGGATGCCGCGGAGTTTTACCAAGCTGAGGAGGGGAGCTCGACGGAAAAGTTATTCTGGTCTCAGTATACTGGGACCGAACACCCAATGCCCTTGAGCGACTAGCTGAAGCAACTGGTCGAGCTTCACAAGGCGGCTGAACAGGCCATGAAGGGTCTTATAGTCCGGATGTGGCCTGGTGATCCCCTGCCTAGCAGCTACTTCGGTCTGGTGAGGCGGCTTGTGGATGCCTGCCCACGGCTTGAAGTCATAAAGCGGTCCGTATGCATCGAGGGTGCACGCAGGGCTTTTTCCCGGGCAAAGGTGCACTGGGCGAAGCTGGACGCCGTAAAGCTGGTGAAGGAGGGGCCGCCGAAGGGCAAGGAGCATCGCTGCCCCGAAATGTATTATGACAGTGTCCTGAAGGGTTCCCGCCTTGTGGCGGAGGAATGTACTAGAGATGTAATTTTTGAATGAACATGCTCATGTGATCTTGTAATGTGAAACGAGTTCATTTGCACTATGCAACGCCTTTTGAATTTAAAATATTACCTTTTGTGCGGCCATTTATAAAATCTGAGAGTTGGCCAATCGTCGGCTTCTGCCCCCATGTAACTAGTACCGGGGTGTTCGGGATAAACCTAAGCACTCTTTATCCCAATTTTGGGTCCTTCGAGGGAGGTGTTCAGCACAACGAACCAGGCAATCGAACTATAAGGCTTTATCACTCTCACTTAGCCATAGAAGTCTACAATTTTAAATTTTGGCGAAGCCCCTAGTATTCGGAAGGCCGAATTTGGGGCGCTATATACGCCTAAGTCGGGCAAGGCCAACTCCTTGCCCGAAGCGGAAAAAGTCTTTAAGGACTTGAGACCTCTCGAACAGCGACCAGCTCTCGCCTTATCATGATAGTCAGTTTTCGGCTTTATCTACTAAGGTGCTTGTCTGGAAGAACCTGGACACAATCGCAGTAGTTCTCCTAGCGCTACCTCAGCCGATATAGAGGAATGTAAGGTACCAAAACATGGGAGCCGGGCAAACCCAACTATTGACCCAAGACATGATTCGGAGCTGATGCATATAATGCTATAAGTTCGGGGTGCCGCACTGTCGAAAGTGTTCAGACTTCTCATGCCGTATTATGGGGTAAACAAAAGCCCCTGGCGTACTGATCGTACCAGAATGTACGGGTGCAAGATGTCATAAATGAACATATAAGAGAAAAAGGGATGGATAATGCAATTATAGGCTAATGCTATGCATTGTTATTTAAATAATACGTCGAAGCGTACTAATACAAGTAGTGCAATAAGCAAAAAATAGGACTATTTGACATGTCCTATCCAAGGGCAAGCTGTGTATGGGTAGTAAAAAGCGGGTATATCGGTTGTTATTAGAGACCACCTGGGGGTCCCCTTGTACATATTAGCTTCTTGCCTCCTTGGTTGTTCCTTCCCGTAATGTGTCCGACAGTCATACTGCCGGAAAGGGCTTCTAGAGAGTAAGGTCCTGAAAGAGAAAAAATGATAAAGGTATGTAGCCCCTAGGGCGGTTAAGTCGTATTGCAGGACGTGCCCTGATCGTGCCCCCACCTATGCCCATGGTACTTCCAGTGCGTAATTATGTGCGCGCGGCATGGATTTTGTCGCTTGACTGGGACTGGGACGGGGGCTGTTGGGGATATTACTACTGAAGGTAAACCGGCCTTATGTAGCCGGGTTGACTCCTTGAAGATTAGAAGCCCATAAAGATGCAAGGATGATGGCACTTCATGGAGGCCCAAGGCCCAAAGGCGGGTTAAAGCCTGTAAATGTAAACCGGCTTAGTCATGTAACTTGTATTATAAGATAGGAAGGATAGAGACCGAACTGGATACGTTTATGATCCGGCTCCGGGACTCTGTAAACCGGCGGGCGTCAACCTATGTATATAAAGGGATGACCCGGTAGCGGTTTAGGGACAGACAACAACTCGAGAGCCAGATTAAGCGGATTCGCTCCCTGGCCTTCAAAACCCTAGCAATACCAATCACAACTAGATGTAGGCGTTTACCTTCCTCGAAGGGGCCGAACTAGTATAAAATTCCCCATGTCCCCTTGTCCGGTTTAACCCCTTAAAGCTAAACCATAGTGATGGCTCCACGACTAAGTCCTTTCACAAGGACATCTGCCGTGACAAACCCATGACAGTTGGCGCCCACCGTGGGGCTATCGCACGATGGTTTTGAGTTCTTGAAGGGCAGCTTCGATGGACTTAAGGGATACGCTGTGGGCCGGATGACGAAGAGTCGTCGCGGCAAGCTCTACATCGACAACGCAGGATGGGGTCCCGAGGCCGATTCAACCGAATACGGGTATCGGGTCCCCTTTGGTGGGATTCACGTCTACATCGGCAAGATAGGCGAACCGGCCCCTGAGCCGGACATCTACACCGACATCATCAAAATGGCTCGGCGTGCAAGTTCCCTGCCGGTTCAGCCCGAGGCAAGGCATGTTTTCGTGGGTGTCATCCATGGATCGAGGTACGAGGATGGACCGGTGTCCGATGGAGAGACCGTGGTCTGTTCTGATGACGAGTCTTCTGGAGAGACCGAATCACTTACCAGTTGCAGGACGGCCGGATTGAGGGAGAATCCGAGGGCAACAGTATTCCGGATTCCCCTGATCTACCAAACTGGGCCGCCGTCTTCATGGCCGGCACACAATCGGCGCCTCATTCATCTACCGCCGTAGCAATGCTCTCCGGTTCAACAACGGCCACACCAGCAGGGGCAGGAAGCCCGGCGTCGCCTCCGGCCCAAGTCCTGTCTGATTTGTTCGACACTTTGGCAACGTTGATGGCCGTGGAGGTGGATGCAGCAGCCAGGGATCAGCACAATGCGGAGATTGCAAAGGTGAAAGATCAGATAGCCTAGGCTAAAGCGGACCTGGCAACAGAGAATGCTAGGATGGCTATAGAGCGGGCTGAATTGGAAGCACAGGCCTACCGGATTAGACTGGATCAGAATGCTTCAGAGGAAGTCATGAGAAGAAGGTATCGATCACATCTCCCGTCGGTTTATGAGCCGTAGAATCTCTTCAACACACCAGGAGCAGGAGCTGGTAGCCAACCCACACTAAACCGGGCGGGGGCGCCGGGAATAGGAGCGCCGGTTCAATCGCGCACGACGGACCCGCCTCGCTAGAACAACGTTGTGCCTCAGTATGTACCAACATCGCCCGGGCATTATTCCAACCCGTTGGACAACATTGTGGCCGCCGCTTCACGCCTGGCGGCCCTCCCAACCGACGGCGAGTCACCAGTTGCAGTGGAAGCACGTCGGGCCAGGGATCTCCTTCAAACAGCACTAAATCAACAGCAGGCGTATTCACACAGTCGTGAGAGGACTCATTCCTCTCCCTGTCCAAGCCGGAGTTATAGCAGACACGTGGAGGACGAACCGGCCGTGTGCAGTAGTGCACGTCGCCGAAATTCACCACGAGGGAACAACCCGGCCGGGGGAGGCGCTAATGCGCAAGATGTTGTGGACCATGGCCGCGCACGTCGGGAGGCCGAGTTGGCGGCTCGACACGGAGCGCGACAGCATACTCCGGTTCACCCCACGGCCTCCGTGGAGCCAGGAGTGATGTTCAGTTCCTTAGGGGTGCCGTGTCTAACCCCCGCTTTGCGTAATGTGAGACTGCCCAAGGATTTCAAGGGACCTCGTAAGGTACCAAATTACACCGCCGATTTGCAACCAGAGGCGTGGGTGGAGAGCTATGAGATGGCAATGGAGATGTTAGATGTGGATGAGGCAGTGTGTGCTAAATATTTCACCATGATGTTGGAAGGAACAGCTCGCACTTGGTTGAAGAGCTTGCCGACCAACTCTGTTGGATCATGGGCCGAATTGAAGCACCGGTTTATCCAGAACTTCAAGGATACGTGTAAGCAGCCGATGTCAATCGTGGATCTGGCCGCTTGTGTCCAAGAGGAAGGGGAGTCCACGACCCATTGGGTCAAACGGGTCTCAGCAATTTTGCATTCATCAGATCGTATCAATGCAGACACTGCAGTGTTAACATTACATGGCAATTGTCGTTTCAAACCACTAAAACAGAAGTTGGGAAGGCTCAAACGTCACTGCAATGATATGTCAACACTCATGGCCGCTTTGGTTATATACGCTGTTTCAGATAATACCAAGGATCCGGATTCAGAGGAGGACAAACCGGAGAAAGGTAAGAAGAACGGCAATGCCAAGGGTCAACAGCATAATCCGGCAGGCCATGGAAACGGTGGTAAGCGCAAGGCCGACAGTAGCTTGGACTTTGTTGCAAATACCAACGCGCAGGAGAATGGCCAGCGCTGTAAGGGCAAGCAGCCCCAGAGGGGTGGAGGTTCAGGCCCCAATTTGGAGTGCTTGTTAAATCAGCCCTGTCCAAAGCATGGATCGAAGGAGAAGCCGGCATCACATCTTTGGAAGGACTGTTATATCATGCGGGATTTCAAGAATTCCAATATGTTCCAATATGACAACGGCCCGCCCGGCGGTTCAGGAGGAGGTTTCCACGGGCCGGGTTACGGAGGTGGTGGTTCCGGTTTAGGGTTTCAAGGCAACCAAACCGGACACGTCAATCAAGGGCACCAAGGCAACTAGGAAGGTTACAACCATCAGGGGAATCCACAGCAGCAGTCGGGTTATCAGAGCAATCCCAAACAGCTGAACAACGGGCAATATCATGTCTTCACTACTAGTTTGTGCAAACGTGATCAGAAGCTTCACAAAAGGGCAGTAAACTCTGTTGAGCCGGCAGTACCTCAGTATTTACGCTGGTCTGAGCAACCTATTTTGTGGAGTAGAGATGATCACCCACCCCGGGTTGATAATCCAGGTCACTTGGCCCTGGTGGTGGCCCCTCAAGTTGGGGGATACAAGTTTACCAAAGTACTCATGGATGGGGGAAGTAGTATCAATATTTTGTATTATGATACATTCCGCCGTATGGGGTTGACAGATAAGGATCTTAAACCGTCAAATACGGTCTTTCATGGTGTGGTGCCTGGTAAGTCTGCATATCCTGTTGGCAAGATAGCTTTGGAGGTAGCTTTTGGAGATGACTATGATTCAAGGTCAGAAACATTGACATTTGAGGTGGTAAAGATCAAAAGTCCGTACCACGCCTTGTTTGGGCGGCCGGCTTATGCTAAGTTTATGGCAAGGCCATGTTATGTTTATCTACAGCTTAAAATGCCAGGTCATAAAGGGACTATCACAGTACATGGAAGTAGAAAGATTGCTTTGGAGTGTGAAGAAGGTGATGCGGCTTATGCTGAGTCGGTTTGTGCCACGGAGGAGTTGAAATTCTATAAGGAGCAAGTTGATCCGGCAGACATGACCTCTTTGAAAAAGCCAACTACAGAACATGATCCAGCGTTGAAGTTCAAATCGGCTACAGACACTAAGATGGTTGACTTTGTTCCTGGCGATTCATCCAAACAGTTCAGCATCAGCGCTAACCTGGATCCCAAATAGGAAAGCGCGCTCATCGAGTTCATCCGTGAGAATCGGGACATCTTTGCATGGAAACCTTCTGACATGCCAGGTGTACCGAGGGAACTCGCTGAGCACACACTCAACATTGATCCTAAGTTTAAACCGGTCCGGCAGTTCCTCCGCCGTTTCAATGAAGAGAGACGTAAGGCTATAGGTGAAGAGGTAGCCCGTCTGTTGGCCGCAGGGTTTATTGTCGAAGTTTTTCATCCAGAGTGGTTAGCTAATCCGGTGCTGGTTCTTAAGAAAAATGGCACTTGGCGCATGTGTGTGGACTACACAGATTTAAACAAGGCTTGCCCTGCAGACCCCTTTGCTCTCCCTCGCATTGATCAGATAATTGATGCTACGGCGGGTTGTGACCGTTTGTGTTTTCTGGATGCTTACTCTGGTTATCATCAGATCAAAATGGCGGTTAAGGACCAGGAGAAGACAGCTTTCATAACTCCCTTTGGAGCCTTCTGCTATGTTTCCATGCCTTTTGGACTCAAGAGTGCCCAGGCAACTTACCAGCGATGTGTTCAGAATTGCCTTCATAAACAAATTGGGCGCAATGTTCATGCATATGTGGATGATATTGTGGTCAAGTCCAGAAAGGAGGAGACATTGATAGATGATCTACGAGAAACCTTTGGCAATCTCCGGGTTTACAAGATGATGCTCAATCCGGAGAAGTGTGTCTTCGGTGTCCCGGCAGGCAAGCTCTTAGGCTTTCTGGTATCAAACAGAGGCATTGAGGCTAATCCGGAAAAGATTGCAGCAATTACATCCTTGGCTAAACCGGCGTGTATTAACGATGTTCAACGTCTGGCCGGCCGGATTACAGCCTTGAGCCGGTTTATCAGTCGCCTTGGAGAGAAGGCCATCCCTTTATATCAGATGCTCAAGAAAACAGATAACTTTGTCTGGAGCGAGACAGCTGATAAAGCGTTCGAGGATCTGAAGAGGCAGCTAGCTGAACCGCCCGTGCTTGCAGCGCCGATCGATAAAGAGCCATTATTATTATATGTGGCTGCTAATGCCCGGGCTGTTAGCGTAGCCATTGTGGTAGAGCGCAAGGAGCTTGGCAAGGAATATCCGGTTCAACGGCCGGTTTATTATATCAGCGAGGTGCTCATTGAGTCAAAGCAGAGGTATCCGCATTGGCAGAAGCTGGTGTATGGGGTATTTATGGCGAGCCGGAAGCTTAAACATTATTTTCAGGGCCATCCCATCACAGTGGTCAGTTCAGCTCCTCTGGGCGACATCATTCAAAACAGAGAAGCAACTGGCCGGATTGCCAAGTGGGCTATTGAGCTTGGACCTCATGGGCTCAAATATATACCCCGCACAGCGATCAAATCCCAGGCACTCGTGGATTTCATCAATGATTGGACGGAGTTACAGGCACCTGAAGAGAAACCAGATAATACATATTGGACTATTCATTTTGATGGATCCAGACAGTTGGAGGGCTCGGGGGCTGGAGTCATACTAACTTCCCCACGAGGTGACAAGTTTTGTTATGTCCTCCGTTTAATGTTCCCTTGTACTAACAATGCAGCTGAATATGAGGCTTTGCTCCACGGTCTTCGGATGGCTAAGGAGATGAATTTGAGCCGGGTTAAGTGCTTCGGCGATTCAGATCTAGTGGCTCAGCAGGTGTCTGGCACTTGGGATTCTAAGGACCCACTCATGGCTGCATATCGGCGAGAGGTGGACGCAGTGGCTGGTCACTTTAAAGGTTATCAGGTGGACCATATAGACCGGCGGAAGAATGAAGCGGCGGACGCTTTAAGTCGTCTTGGTTCCCAGCGTAAACCGGTCCCGCCCAATGTCTTTCTTGATGTGTTGCATAATCCGTCAGTCAAAGTGCCAACCGAAGAAGATTTGGCTATTCCTGATCCGGAGGCTCAGTTGGTGGCAGCTCTGCATGCCATACCGGATTGGACGATCCCATATCTGGCTTACATGATCCGGGGCGAGTTACCAGACGATGAAACGTTGGCTCGACAGATAATCCGGCGTTCCAAGTCCATGACCATACTCAACGGGGAGTTACATCGTTACAGTGTTTCAGGAGCAATTCGGCGCTGTGTTTCTCCTCAAGAAGGTTGTGAGATTTTGCGAGAAATCCATGAAGGGGATTGCGGTCACCACGCCGGTTCAAAGCCGTTGGTTGCCAAAGCTTTTCGCCACGGTTTTTACTGGTTGACGGCGCATGCTGATGCGGAGGATTTAGTCAAGAGATGTGATGGATGTAAAAATTTGCCCGCTGTGCGCACGTTCCGGCTCAAGAGTTGCGGATGATTCCAATTACGTGGCCATTTGCAACTTGGGGGCTTGATATGGTTGGACCCTTCAAGCGTTCTAAGGACAAAAGACCCACCTGTTAGTAGCAGTTGATAAATTCACTAAATGGGTGGAGGCAGAGCCAGTCAGCAAGTGTGATGCAGCCACGACGGTTCAATTCATCAAGAAGGTGATATTCCGGTTTGGTTTTCCACACAACATTATAACAGATAATGGTACTAATCCATCAAAAGGGGAGATGGAAGAATTCTATCAATGTGAGCACATCCGGCTTGAGCTAGCGTCGGTGGCTCACCCCCAATCTAATGGTCAAGCAGAAAGGGCAAACCAAGAAATTCTTCGGGGTATCAAACCAAGGCTTATGGTTCCCTTAAAGAGGACGCCGGGTTGTTGGGTTGAGGAGCTACCTTCTGTGTTATGGAGCATCAACACCACACCCAATAGGTCTACGGGTTACACACCTTTCTTCATGGTCTATGGAGCGGAGGCGGTTTTTCCTAGTGACATCCGTCACGATTCGCCCCGTGTGGCAGCTTATGTTGAAGCTGATAATGAGAAGGCACGTCAGGATTCACCGGACCTGTTGGATGAAGAGCGTGATCTTGCAGCAGCACGATCGGCGATTTATCAACAAGATCTCCGACGTTATCACAGCCGCCGGGTTAAAACCAGAACCTTTCAAGAAGGTGATTTGGTGCTCCGGCTCATCCAGGATCAGACTGATATGCACAAGTTATCCCCACCTTGGGAAGGACCCTTTGTGGTCAGCAAAAATCTGCACAACGGATCTTACTACCTCATTGATGTTCGAGAGCATGAAGACTCACGTCAATCGGAGGAGGAGACCAAGCGGCCATGGAACATAGCTCTCCTTCGGCCTTACTATACTTGAAGCCATAGGCTCTTCATCTGTACATATTTATGACAGTGTATATATCATATAATAAACCGGAGCCTCCGTTATAAGCGGGGTATCTGTTCTTTTTATATCCTGTGTGTGCTTTTACAAGTTAACTGACAAAGCGGAGTTTTTGTTAATCCGGCTTTAGCAGCTGCATAGATATAAAGAAAATCACTAGGGGGCTTGGTCATATTTGAACTACAGCTACACCTCTTGATCGGTTTTTAAACCACGAAGGGATATCACTAGGGGGCTTGGTTGTCCTCACACCATAGCTACACCTCTTGATAGGCATTTAAGCCACAAAGGGAAAAATTTGTGGAGCCAAAGAGAGTGTTGTACACAGTACAGACTCAAACATGGGCACACACTGAGCATCGCTCACAAAGTTACTTGGGGGCTCTTTTTGCAAAGCAACAAAGAGTTTGAAAGGACCCTCGTAATTGGCTATCAAGCCACGGCTTGGAAGCCTGGTGTATTCACCTAAAAACCCGGGTTAACCTGCCTTCATCAAGTAAGCCACTCCTGTCCAGGTAATCCTGGTATGACCCATCGAACGTTTGACAAGTCAATCTTTTACAGACCCTGAACTTGTCACAGTTAAAACGATGATTGGTTAATTGGAGGCCCATCTTAAAAGGCTTTGTTAAATGGTTTAACTCAGAGGCCTGGCAGCCCATGAAAAGCCTCGATTTGGAGCCTGGCAGCTCGTAAAAAGCCTTGCATATTTTCCTGTTTGAATTTTGTTTGTTGAAAATCATAAGTATTTTTTGATAAACCGGCGTCCTTGACCCGGCTTGCTTCTCAACTACAAGTTGTGGGCACATGATCAATTATAAACCGGTGTTCATTGACCCGGTCTGGTTTGACTAAATCGCCAGTGTTATAAAGAAAATCTGGTGGTTATCCCGGTCCGGTTTAATATATAGACCGGCATTATGAAGATGGAGTTATCAACGTTCCGGATTGGTATTAACACCTTTGCCGTATACACGTTTGGTCAACCAATGAGGTATGTTCTGTACATTACTTTTTGTACAAACACTTGATTATTCATCTAGGTACTATATACTTCTTGGACATCATGACACGTCTAGCGGTAAACCGCTAGATACTTTTAAGTTGTTGTACCCAGGAACGCAATTCATCATGGGTTATGCATAAATATATCCCAAAGGGCGGCACAGATTGTCACAAAGTATTACGAAACATGCTCGATGGCATGGCAGATAACGGAGTTTCAGCTATCCTATTACATGAAGCTTCAAAGCGGCTCAAACAGTATCATTGTTTTTCACAGTAGCCATATAAACCGGCGACCGGATCAGGACTCTTCATCGCGACGGTTTGACGGTTGAGGGTCAGTTGGTGTAGGCACTTCTTCATCCCTCCCCAGACGCTGGAAATCAGCCGTTGACCAATCGATTCCAGTTAACGCTTGGAACACTGCTTCCTCATGGATAAGATTGGAAGGGTTAATATCAGGGGCGTAAGTGTGCTTACAAATCGGAGGCACAAGTTCTTCGACTTCATGGATGTCGGCCGGCTGTCTTTTCCCTTCTGCATCATAAAACGGTTGAAAATGGGACAAATCGGTATCATCAGCCAACTTGCTGGCTGCTGGCCGCATCTGTTTGGTCAGCCGCCGAAGATCATCATTGTTGAAGTTTGAACCGTCTTCTTTAACGCCTGGGTATCCTTTAATGATATCCTCCGCTTCAAGGTCTGGAATCCAGGCTTTGGCTCGAATAAGGGCGGTTAAAGCTCCTGCTCTGGCAGCTGCTCTCTTCAACTCGGCAATACGGGCTGGTAACATGCCCAGCTTCTCAAGGGTCTCCTTAATCAAAGTTGGAGCCGGTTTGTTATAAGCTGCCGTGCTAATAACCCGCTGAGACCCAGAGTATAGCTGTTCAACCAATGTATATGCCGCTTTGAGCTTCATCCGCATATCTGTACCAAGATGAGCGATCCGGGTGCCTGTCAAAGATTTTATCAACATTTTGGTCAGTTATAAGATTCATCGACTGTCATAACACATATAAGCAGACACTTACCAAAGATAGCAGAGGTCATAGCATTGATTTGGCATTTCAAACCGGCTAGTTCTTCAAACACTGGCTTCAGGGCTGCCTCGGCATCTACACCTCTTTTGGTTAAACCGGATTTCTCGGTTTCCCATCCAGCACGCTCTTGGTTGAAGGATTCTTTCAGCTTTTCCATTACGGCCAGGGCCTGGGTCAGCTCCTCTTTGGCTTTTGCAGCTTCAGCTTGTTGTGACTTCACATTTTCTTGCAAGTCAGAATTTCGGGCATCTTTGCTTCTCAGTTCAGCCTGCAACATTGAAGATATATTCAATAAACAACATATATATGTGCTAAGTATAAAGCATATAACAAGTTTTACACTTCATAGTTGGGGGCTAATGCCTATTTGCTCTACAAGTGCTACAATTTATACAAGTCTCCAGAAGAATGCAAGCATTATCCTTGACACTTGGGGGCTAATGTGCGTCGATTCTAAAGCGGAGGTGCAGATTAAAACCCGGATTAACCTTCTAAGTTAAACCGGCCTTTGGGGGCTATGCTGCAGAAAGTTATCTAATTTTTTCAAGATGAGTCTTATCTATTATTAGCGACCTACCATTGCAAGGACCAATGATGAGATGCTTAAAGTGTTACAAAGACCCGGTTTGTGATTAACAATCATAAAACGGCCCTTAGGGGTTACTTGGGATAGTGTTTCAACTATAAATCAATATACAAAGGGAGAGGAATTTACCTCATATCACTCTTTCATCAAGTTCACCAAACCGGCTTCATAATCCCGGTTTGAGTGCAGACGGTTCAAGAAGCCAGAATGAAGCTCATCAGCGTTAAGATGAGCGTAGCTTGATAAGTCGCTGCTCCATTTACCTTTATCCCGGGCAGCTTGCTCTTCTTTGGCACTGTGCTGAGCCAAAATGACGGGATGGCCAGGAGAGCCGTGGCCCATTCCAGTAATAATAACATCATCACCTTGGCCTTCAGGATTTTTGGTTGATGATACTGGAATTTCAGTGTCTTTCACCGGACTAGCTCGGTTTGGTTCTGCCGGTTCAGTATCGGGTGCGGCAAGCTCAACATCTGTTGGTTCATCGGTATGTTGGCCTTCAAGGGGTGGATCATTAAAAGTAGCTTCGGGATGAGGGCCTTCCGGTTCACCAGTCTGTTCCGGTTCACCTCTTGGTTCTTCTTCTTCGGCGACAGGGTCTTCTGGCGGATTGGTGACCCGAGCTTTCTTGCTGGGTCTGGCTTTGGCCCTGCAAACAGAATAAAAGAGGATTAACATCCTATTCAAAGGATTTATGGCGCATTGAAAGGAAAGGTTTTTACAACTCACTCGGCCACAGTTTTCAAAGGGGGGAGTTGAGTTGTTGTTGATTCACTAGAAGATGAAGGAGGTGTCACCTGATAATTTGAATCGGACAGATTAAGAGGCTGTCTGAAATAACCTGCCTTGGGGTAAGAATGGTCAGAAGTAGGAGAGACCTCAGACCGGCGCTTCCGAACCGGAGTATCAGGTAAACCGGCTGAAGTGACCTGTTGGCCATTGTGCCGGGTTGTCCGGCGAGCTTCATGCTGCTGAGTCTTCAAAATAAATGTTGGATCCAAGTGAGCAAGAGGATGAGAAAAGCTTACTTTCCGGACTGCTTGGCGAGTTTTTTGTGTTGGCATAGAGTCTGAACCAGAGGAAAGGGTAATTACCTCTACGTCATCAGCTTGACTAGCTTCTGCGTCCTCCTGAGGAAGATCATTGTTAATGAGATGCATGAAAAGAGAGCCAAGTGAGTCAAGTTCTACCTCAACTTCTGGATCATCAGTATCATCATCAAGCTCCATATTAATCCGGTCAGCCGTTTTCCGTTTTGACGTCCGTTTTACGGCTTTGGTCTTTGGGCGGGATGGCTTGACCGCTTTGTCTCCAGTCGGCTTTGCCGCTTTCTCTATGGTTTTCCGTTTCCAGAAGGGGTCATCACCCTACATATAAAGAAGAAGGGTTACAGGTTGCATAAGTTAAAGATATTAGAGATGAAGAGGAAGTATAATGCTTACAGCAGGCGGTTTGTTCTTGGCATAGAAGGGACTCAGACCGGTTTGACTACAGATCAGTTCCGACTCATTCAGAATCTTCTTTACACCTTCAGTGACTTCTTCCTCAGATAATTGGATGTTGCAATGGCGTTGAGGGTCGTCAACCTCACCGGTATATTCACACATTAAACCGGGACGCCGGCTTAGCGGCAAGATACTCCAGGATATCCAACAGCGCACAAAGTCCACGCCTGTTAAACCGTTTGCCATAAAGGCCCGGAGTTTGGCGAGTTGAGGAGCGTATTTCGCCCTTTCTGAAGAGCTCAGCGTTGTGGCATGGGGTGAGTATTGGATAGTCTGTGATCACGAAAGCCGGGGAGGGGATTTTCATCTTCAGGCGAAGTGTCTCTGCAATAAAACCAAGTTTGATTCCATTCCTTTGGGTGGCTATGATGTTTGGCATGAGGAAATTCAACTTCTTTCCGCTTTTGAATCGAGACACCACCAAGTTCTGTGTTCGGGCCATTTACAAACTCTGTGCGCCGGTTTAAGTGAAAGAAATCCCGGAACAGTTCTGCAGTTGGTTCTTCTTGTAAATATACTTCACAGAAGACCTGGAAATTGCATAAGTTGGAAACCGAGTTGGGACCAATATCTTGCGGATGAAGTTGGAAGCTGGCAAGCACATCTCGATAAAACTTTGACCCTGGCGGTTTGAAGCCACGGCCTATATGGTCAACAAAGACCACCACCTCGCCCTGCCTTGGGGTTGGAGGATTTTCTGTTCCTGGAACTCGCCATTTGATTTCAGTTTTCTTAGGCAGGGAGCCGATGCTAACCATCTCATTCAACTGAGTCTCAGTAACCCAGGAACGAGCCCAGTTGCAGGCAGTGAATTGTTTGGCCATTGCGAAGCAAACAAGCTGAAAATGAAAGGCCGGTTTATAAATTACGCATGATTATATGCAAGAGACAAGGGAGTAAGAAACATACTGATATGTGAAATGGTATAAACCGGAGACTCATGCAATAAGGGAAAAAGGTAATACTAGCACAGGATTACTCAGACACTGTTAAACTGGAGCATAATTATGAAGGTAAAATGCTCCTCCGGTTTATCAGAGGGCTAATGGCATAGACTGCTTATACAAGGTTAAACCGCTTATGTTGGTGCAAGGAGAAACAGATCTCACAGGGACATAGAAACAGATCTCATAGTGACATATGAAATTTTCGGATCTAAGATAAGACAGAAAAGTAAAAATAATTGGATCTAGAAGGGGTGCAGAACCGAAGCAACTTATGAAGGACTAGATCAGTTCTTTGCGCATAAGGGTTTGTGGTGACAAGGGAAGGTTAGCTACGGCAAGGAGTACGTCAGATATGAAGTATTCACCTAAAGGCCATGAAAGAGCAACACTGAAAGCTCTAATGAACCTCAAGAACAGCGAAGAACAAGGAAACCCTAATGGATCTAAGAAAGAAAGGGGAAAAGACTTACTGCGACGGCGGAAGCAGCGGAAGGGCGCTGTGAAACTCTGATGCGAACAGGTTGATGCAGCGGCCAACGGCGAAGCAGAGGCGGAGTTCGAAGATGACGGCGGCGCTCGGGTGCGAGGTCGTCGAGAGGAAGAAGAAGAGATGAATGGGTAGCGGAAAGAAAAGAAAAGGGGTCTGCTGTCCCTATTTATAGGCCGAAGAGATGAAACGGCAAGTGCGGGAATCGAGGAGCCCAAAAATGGATAAGTTAATAGGGGTGTCGCCTCGATGGCTGAAGACATATTAAATGAAGGTAATCTTCGACATCAACGGATAGATGACGTCAGGGCGGTTTATCATAATCTTGAAGTATGACATCACGGCGGTTTACAAGATCGAGGTGAAGATATGTGGGAAGAATTTTTCTAACTATAGAAGATTGACATGAACGAGTTCAAACCAATCTGGGGCCTAATGTTGGGGATATTACTACTGAAGGTAAACCGGCCTTATGTAGCCGGGTTGACTCCTTGAAGATTAGAAGCCCATAAAGATGCAAGGATGATGGCACTTCATGGAGGCCCAAGGCCCAAAGGCGGGTTAAAGCCTGTAAATGTAAACCGGCTTAGTCATGTAACTTGTATTATAAGATAGGAAGGATAGAGACCAAACTGGATACGTTTATGATCCGGCTCCGGGACTCTGTAAACCGGCGGGCGTCAACCTATGTATATAAAGGGACGACCCGGCAGCGGTTTAGGGACAGACAACAACTCGAGAGCCAGACTAAGCGGATTCGCTCCCTGGCCTTCGAAACCCTAGCAATACCAATCACAACTAGACGTAGGCTTTTACCTTCCTCGAAGGGGCCGAACTAGTTTAAATTCCCCGTGTCCCCTTGTCTGGTTTAACCCCTTAAAGCTAAACCGTAGCGATGGCTCCACGACTAAGTCCTTTCACAAGGACATCTGCCGTGACAAACCCACGACAGGGGCCGAATTGCTAGGCAAGCTCTGAATGTGCCAGGCGATCCTGTTGCAGGTTACTCCGGACTCGCTTAATGGTGTCTGAGGGCTGTATCGCTGAATTGGCGGTTTGCCTTAAAAGCGTGCTTTATGCTTCTGTTGCGAGGGTCATAGTGTGCTCTTCCGTGCGGAGCGAGCGTTATGTGTTTCCATTGACTGTTATGATCCCCCTAGGTCCTGGCATCTTGAGCTTGAGGTATGCGTAATGCAGTACCGCATTGAATTTTGCAAATGCGGTTCGCCCGAGCAGTGCGTGATAGCCACTGCGGAACGGGACGATATCGAAGATTAACTCCTCGCTTCGGAAGTTGTCCGGAGATCCGAAGACCACTTCCATTGTGATTGAGCCCGTGCAATGGGCCTCTACACCTGGGATGACGCCCTTAAAGGTGGTTTTGGTGGGTTTGATCCTCGAGGGATCTATACCCATTTTGTGCATTGTATCCTGATAGAGCAGGTTCAGGCTACTGCCGCTGTCCATAAGGACTCGAGTGAGGTGAAATCCGTCGATGATGGGGTCTAGGACCAATGCGGCGGATCCGCCATGACGAATACTAGTGGGGTGGTCCCGGCGATCGAAGGTGATCGGACAAGAGGACCATGGGTTGAACTTTGGGGCGACAGGCTCTATCGCATAGACGTCCCTTAGTGCACGCTTCCATTCCCTCTTGGAAATGTGGGTTGCGTATATCATGTTCACCATCTTCACTTGTGGGGGGAACCTCTTATGTCCTCCCGTGTTCGGCGGCCGGGGCTCCTCCTCGTCATTACTATGCAGCCCCTTGTCCTTGTTTTCGGCATTCAACTTGCCGGCCTGCTTGAACACCCAGCATTCTCTGTTGGTGTGATTGGCTGGCTTATCGGGGGTGCCGTGGATTTGACACGAGCGATCAAGTATGTGATCCAAACTGGACGGGCCCGGAGTACTTCTTTTGAATGGATTTTTCCGCTGACCGGATCTAGAGCCTTTGAATCCGGCATTGACCGACGTATCATCGACGTTATCGCCGTTGTTGTGGCGCTTGTGTCTGTTATGACGTGGTCTGCTGTTGGCATCTTTAGTATCCGAAGTGCTCGGATTCCTCGATGTGTTGTTGCTGCGAGCCAGCCAGCTATCCTCGCCCGTGCAAAAGCGGGTCATGAGTGTCGTGAGGGCTGCCATAGACCTCGGCTTCTCCTGGCCGAGGTGCCGGGCGAGCCACTCGTCACGGATGTTATGCTTGAATGCCGCTAAGGCCTCTGCATCCGGACAGTCGACAATTTGGTTTTTCTTAGTTAGGAACTGTGTCCAGAATTGCCTGGCTGATTCCCCTGGCTGCTGAGTTATATGGCTCAAGTCATCAGCATCCGGTGGTCGCACATAAGTGCCCTGGAAGTTGTCAAGGAATGCGTCTTCCAAATCCTCCCAACTGCCGACGGAGTCTGCTGGCAAGCTATTCAGCCAATGTCGAGCTGGTCCTTTGAGTTTTAGTGGGAGGTACTTGATGGCATGCAGATCATCACCGTGAGCCATGTGGATGTGGAGGAGGAAATCCTCAATCCATACAGCGGGATCTGTTGTACCATCATACGATTCGATATTTACGGGTTTAAAACCCTTCGGGAATTCGTGATCCAAAACTTCATCAGTGAAGCATAGGGGGTGTGCGGCGCCTCTGTGCCGGGCTATATCATGACGTAGTTCATATGAGTCTTGTCTGTTGTATTTCTGCCCGGCCGGATTTACTTTTAGTGTATCCGGCATGACGGTCATCGTCTTGCGTTGGCGCGCGCCCCCGTGACCCGTATATCGATCTTGCATGTTTTGCCCTGCTTTCCAATACGTCTCGCAGGTCCCGCGTGTTGCCCCAGGCCTTTGAGTGGCGGCGGGGTGCAGGCTGAACTTCAGGCTGAAATGCCTCTCTGGCTCGGCCACGAGGTGGCCGGTCAGCCGCATCGTACACTGGTGATGTAGGTTTCAGTGCTTCCTCCTCGAATCGGGGTAGCGACCTGCGCTTTGTGATCTCCCGAACACTGTCCTACGGCAGAGTTACGGCATGCTCGTCGTGATCGTGCGGCGCACCTGACATGGGCTTGAATCCGTTGAAGATCAAGTCTCCGAGGATGTCGGTAGCGTAGTTTAAGTTTCTGAACCTGACCTGATGGCCAGGGGCGTAGCTTTTGATCTGCTCCAGATGGCCAAGCGAGTTGGCCCATAGTGCGAAGCCGCCGAATACGAAGATCTGTCCGGGGAGGAAAACCTCACCCTGGACCGCATCGTTACCAATGATCGAAGGAGCCATCAAGCCTTATGGTGATGGCACAGGTGAACTCTCAATGAAAGCACCAATGTCGGTGTCAAAACCAGCGGACCTCGGGTAGGGGGTCCCAAACTGTGCGTCTAATGCGGATGGTAACAGGGGCAGGGGACACAATGTTTACCCAGGTTCGGGCCCTCTCGATGGAGGTAATACCCTATGTCCTGCTTGATTGATCTTGATGATATGAGTATTACAAGAGTTGATCTACCACGAGATCATAGAGGCTAAACCCTAGAAGCTAGCCTATGGTATGATTGTTGTTATCCTACGGACTAAACCCTCCAGTTTATATAGACACCGGAGGGGGTTAGGGTTACACAGAGTCGGTTACAAGGAAGAAGATCTACATATCCATATTGCCAAGCTTGCCTTCCACGCCAAGGAGAGTCCCATCCGGACACGGGACGAAGTCTTCAATCTTGTGTCTTCATAGTCCAACAGTCCGGCCAAAGGATATAGTCCGGCTGTCTGGAGACCCCCTAATCCAGGACTCCCTCACCGTGGCAGGAGCTGAACCTTCCCTCCTACCAACCGTTTCTATGTTTTGCAGGCCCCTGTAAAACAGAGCTCAAATCCAATAGATATGGAGGAAATGAGCCACGGTTTGGAGGATCCCTCAAAAAAATCATGGATGGACGAATATATGGGATCTGTTCCGGCCGCCAAATTAGCCTCTGCCTCGTAAACTAACGATTATTTTGGCGGATGGCCCGGTTTGCGGGATCTGCTAGAGATGCTCTTATGAACCTCAAAACAAAGAGTCTTCTTCTTTTATTCTAAAAAAAGAAGAGTCGTCTTCTTTGTTCTAGACACTTCCATACTTTAATTCTATAGCTACAATTCAATTTTAGATGAGAGGGGTGGCAAAAATCAAATCTACATCTTATTCTTAATGTAAATGTGACTCTGAATATACACCTTAGCTTATTCTAATATGAGATATATCAATACTCAGTCATACTTTCGTTATATAAACTCTCACGTGTGAGGCATGTGTAGCTTACTAGTATCATATAGTATGCATGATTGTGTGTGACAATGTACCAAGTATTATGTTATCCATGTTAGTATGCATGATAATATCCTTAGCAGTCTTCTTTGTAAGAGCATTAGCCAGAAGTGTTGCTAGTTTTATACTGATGTCTAATACCCAAATATCAAGTGCTTCCAATTGATTTACCTTCATGAAGGCTAAATAACAAGTAGTCTTTTCAATCAGATACACATTTTAGTTGCACTGTACACAAAAACGATTGCCACTGGATCTTATCGAACTTGCTAATATTTATTCTAAGGATGAGGAGCAAGGCGAAGTAGGCGTAGGACATGTGGTATCTTATATGTGATGTGTCATCCGTAAGCTACCAATGTGTTCATTTACATTTCCTTACGTACTACATCCTTATACAAATATATGTGTATTATAGGTTTGATATAATGTAGTCTTCTAGTTCCCTACAGTTTGGTATATGTGTCATTGTGATGTGAGTTAAAATCTGAGAATGTTCTTCTTGGTATGTCAATTCCTATGTCATAAGCCATTTGTTCTTTTTGCATACAGGGATATATTATTGTGACATTTTTGTTGCATTGTACAAATATATGGAATCTTCCCGCTAAGCGGATAACTGGCTATGAAATGCAGCATGTGGTAATTCCTTCAATGATCCAATTAGATTTTGAGCCAATTCTTTTGGGGCTCATGAGTGGTTGTGGAAATAAGATGTCCTCTCCCCAGCTTATTCTAGAAGCCCAACCTAAAAAAATAGAAGCTTATTGATTAAGGATTAACTATTAGACTTCTAAAATAAAATTTTAGGTTGAGATTCTAGAATAAGCTCAGGAGGGGGTAGCTTATTTCCACAGCTATTCATAAGCCCCAGAAGAACTAGCGTGTTAAGCCGGGGCAACACAAGCTAATGAAGCAGCACAAAAGCTTCAACATGACATAGAGGAGGTGAAAAAGCAGTCCAAAACAAGGATGGTGGAATATGAGTTTGCCAGATTGAGAATGGAAGAAGCATGATGTGGCGGTCAAGGTACGTTATATGTAATTAATTGTATGTTAAGCTTCCTAGTTCAATGTATGTGTATAAGACATGAAATGAAATATAATGTAAAAGATTGTGTATTTGTACTTATGAAATGGATTATTGACAATATTTGTATGTGATGCTGGGATTTGTATTGTTGTGAAGCATGGGGATGCATTTGTAGCAACTAGCTAGACTAATATGCTGCTAATAGTGCAGAGTCCCAAGCTTCCGGCTTTAATATGAACATCATTGAACGGGCACATAATGCCGGCAATCAGTGATTGTCTATATCTTTGCCTTCACTGTTCCATTTATCACTGAATGGAGAACTTGTCTGTGAAAATATTTATCACTAACCGGTCGACTGGCCGGTCTATGATATAGCAGTCATCACTAACCCTGAGGCACTGAATGATCGAGAATTCGTCTGTGATGATACAATCTGGCCGACCGGTGTTGTTCGGATCTATAGTAGTCTAACCTTTAAAAAGCATAACAGTTATATAGTGTTTCTCAAACAAAAAATAGTTGTATAGTGATTATGTATAAAACTATAAATAAAAATGAAATCATTAATTAAGGGGTACACCTTATAAGAATTGCTCTGAAAACTCCTCTAGTGATGACATGTGGCATTGTGCATATGTACCGCTTGTTACTACCAAGGAGTTCTGGTGGGTTTTTCCCACCATGGGAGGATGGAAGAGTACTTGACTCTTTTGTGGCATAGGATTTTCAAACTGAAGCATCTTTTGAACCAAGCATCTAAATTACAAATCATTTTTGTAGTTGTGTTCTCTCACAGAGGCCTTCCAGTTAGATCCCATGTTAATGGGTTTCGATGAACTTTTTCTCGAATATAACCTGTGCTCTCATCAAGAACTGACTTGTGCTTCCCATGGTAACTTGTGCTTCATGCACTAACAAAGGTGTACTCCCCATGTACAATGTACTCCCACGCAGTATAGGTTGTGCATCTTATGTAGTGCAACTCGTGCTTCCTGCACAATACAACTTGTACTTCCCGCACATTACAACTTCTACTTGCCGCATAGTACAACTTGTACTCCCCAACACAACTTGTACTCTCCGCGCAATGTAACGTGTACTCATCGTGCTTTGGAATTTTTTTCTCCATAAGCGTCTCCGTAAACATCAAAGCATTGGATATGTGATACATCTCCAACGTATCTATAATTTTTTATTGTTCCATGCTATTATATTATCTGTTTTGAATGTTTTATATGCATTAATATGCTATTTTATATGATTTTTGGGACTAACCTATTAACCTAGAGCCCAGCGCGAGTTTCTGTTTTTTCCTTGTTTTATAGTTTCACACAAAAGGAATACCAAACGGAGTCCAGACGGAATAAAACTTTCGCGGTGATTTTTCTTGGACGAGAAGACACCAAGGAGACTTGGAGACTTGGAGTGCAAGTCAGAAGAGCCACGAGGCTGTTGGTGAACGTAGTAATAATTCAAAATTTTCCTACGTGTCACCAAGATCAATCTAGGGGATGCTAGCAATGAGAGAGAGGGAGTGCATCTTCATACCCCTGAAGATCGGTAAGCAGAAGTGTTACAAGAACGCGGTTGATGGAGTCGTACTCGCGGCGATTCAAATTGCGGAAGATCCGATCAAGCGCCGAATGGATGGCACCTCCGTGATCAACACACGTACAACCCGGGGATGTCTCCTCCTTCTTGATCCAACAAGGGAGAGTAGAATTTGAGGGAGAGCTCCGGCAGCACGATGGCGTGGTGGCGATGGAGCTCGTGGTTCTCCGGCAGAGCTTCGCTAAACACTACGGAGGAGGAGGAGGTGTTGGAGGAGGGAGGGGCTGCGCCAGGGAAGGGGTGCGGCTGCCCTCTCTCTCCCTCGCTATATATAGGGTGAAGGGGGGAGGAGGAGGCGCCCTAGGGTTTCCCTAGGGAAGGGGCGGCGGCCACAGGGGAAACCCTAGATGGGTTTGGGCGCCCCCACCCCTAGGAAACTTGGCCCCTAAGCCGGGAGGGGCGGCTGCCATAGGGGAGGCGACCCCACCTCTCCAGGATACGTGAGTTGGGGTGGTAGGGGTGCACAACCCCTTAGTGGGCTGATGTGCCCCATCCCCTTGGCCCATAAGGCCCCCAACGCTTGTTGGGGCCTCCGAAACTCCTTTCGGTCACGCTGGTCATCACCAGGTACTCCCAGAACAATTCCAGACTCCAATACCCTTCGTCCAATATATCGATCTTCACCTCCGGACCAGTTTGAAGTTCCTTGTCACGTCCGTGATCTCATCCGGGACTCCAAACAACCTTCGTTAACCACATACTATTCCCATTACAACTCTAGCGTCACCGAACCTTAAGTGTATAGACCCTATGGGTTCGGGAATCATGCAGACATGACTGAGACACCTCTCCGCCCAATAACCAATAGCGGAATCTGGATACCCATATTGGCTCCCACATGTTCCACGATGATCTCATCGGATGAACCATGATTTCGAGGATCCAATCAATCCCGTATACAATTCCCTTTGTTCATCGGTATGTTACTTGCCCGAGATTCGATCGTGGTATCCCCATACCTCGTTCAATCTTGCTACCAGCAAGTATCTTTACTCGTTCCGTAACGCATGATCCCATGGCTAGCTCCTTAGTCACATTGAGCTCATTATGATGATGCATTACCGAGTGGGCCCAGAGATACCTCTCCGTCATACAGAGTGACAAATCCCAGTCTCGATTCGTGCCAACCCAACAGACACTTTTGGAGATACCTGTAGTGCACCTTTATAGCCACCCAATTATGTTGTGACGTTTGATACACCCAAAGCTCTCCTACGGTATCCGGGAGTTGCACAATCTCATGGTCTAAGGAAATGATACTTGACATTAGAAAAGCTCTAGCAAACGAACTACGCGATTTGGTGTTATGCTTAGGATTGGGTCTTGTCCATCACATCATTCTCCTAATGATGTGATCCCGTTATCAACGACATCCAATGTCCATGGTCAGGAAACCATAACCATCTATTAATCAATGAGCTAGTCAACTAGAGGCTTACTAGGGACATGTTGTGGTCTATGTATTCACACATGTATTACGGTTTCCGGTTAATACAATTATAGCATGAACAATAGACAATTATCATGAACAAGGAAATATAATAATAACCATTTTATTATTGCCTCTAGGGCATATTTACAATAGTCTCCCACTTGCACTAGAGTCAATAATCTAGTTCACATCGCCATGTGATCAACACTCATAGTTCACATCACCATGTGGCTAACACCCAAAGAGTTTACTAGAGTCAATAATCTAGTTCACATCGCCATGTGATTAACACCCAAGAGTTTACTAGAGTCAATAATCTAATTCACATCACCATGTGATTAACACTCAATGAGTTCTAGGGTTTGATCATGTTATGCTTGTGAGAGAGGTTTCAGTCAATGGGTCTACAACATTCAGATCCGTGTGTTCTTCGCAAATATTTATTTCATATTGTAGATGTTGCTACTATGCTCCACTTGGAGCTATTCCAAATGGTTGCTCCACTATACGTATCTGGTTTGCTACTCAGAGTCATCCGGGTATGTGTTAAAGCTTGCATCGACGTAACCCTTTATGCCGAACTCTTCATCACCTCCATAATCGAGAAACATTTCCTTATTCCTAAGGACGATTTTTTGACCGCTGTCCAATGATCCACTCTTGGATCACTCTTATACCCCCTTGCCAGACACGTGGCAAGGCACATCGCGGTACACATCATGGCATACCATAAGAGCCTATGGCTAAGGCATAGGGGATGACTTTCATCCTTTCTCTTTCTTCTGCCGTGGTTGAGCTTCAAGTCTTAACTTCACACCTTACAACTCAGGCAAGAACTCCTTCTTTGACTGATCCATCTTGAACTCCTTCAAGATCATGTCAAGGTATGTGCTCTGTGAAAGTCTTATCACACGTCTTGATCTATCTCTATAGATCTTGATACCCAACATGTAAGCAGTTTTACACAGGTCTTCCTTTGAAAAACTCCATTCAAACAACCCTTTATGCTTTCCAGAAATTCTACATCATTTCCGACCAACAATATGTCATCCACATATACTTATCAAAATGTTCTAGTGCTCCCACTCACTTTCTTGCAAATACAAGTTTCTTGCAAACTTTGTATAAACACAAATGCTTTGATCACCTCATCAAAGCGTATGTTCCAACTCCGAGATGCTTGCTCTAGTCCTTGGAAGGATCGCTGGAGTTTGCATACCTTTTAAAATCCTTAGGATCGACAAAACCTTCTGTTTGTATCACATATAGCCTTTCCTCACGGAAACAGTCAAGGAAACTTTGTTTTGACATCCATCTGCCAGATTTCGTAAATGAAAATGCAGCAATTGCTAACATAATTCTAACAGACTTTAGCATCACTATGATTTAGAAAGTCTCATCACAGTCAACTCCTTGAACTTGTCGGAAACTTCTTTCAGACAAGTCGAGCTCCATAAATGGTGACAATACCATTAGTGTATGTCTTCTTCTTAAAGATCCATTTATTCTCAATGGCTTGCCGATCATCGGGCAAGTCCACCAAAGTCCATACTTTGTTCTCATACATAGATCCTATCTCGGATTTCATGGCTTCCAACCATTTGTTGGAATCCGGGCCCACCATCGCTTCTTCATAGCTCATAGGTTCATCTTTGTCCAACAACATGACCTTTAAGACAGGGTTACCACTCAGAAGTTGTACACACCCTTGTCGACCTACGAGGTTTGATAGTAATTTGATCTAAAGCTTCATGATAATCATCATTAGCTTTCTCTTCAACTGGCGTAAGTGCCATAGAAACATCTTTTTGTGATGCGCTACTCTCTTGTTGAAGTGAAGGTTCAACAACCTCATCAAGTTATATCTTCCTCCCACTCAATTCTTTCGAGAGAAACTCTTTCTCGAGAAAGGACTTGTTCCTAGCGAAAAACACTTTGCCCTCAGATCTGAGATAAAAGGTATACCCAATCATCTTGTTTGGGTATTCTATGAAGACACAATTTTCCGCTTTGGGTTCGAGCTTTTCTGGCCGAAGCCTATCGACATAAGCATCGTAGCCCCAAACCTTAAGAAACAACAACTTAGGTTTCTTGCCAAACTATAGTTCATACGGTGTCATCTCCATGGACTTAGATGGTCCCTATTTAAAGTGAATGTAATTGTCTCTAATGCATAACCCCAAAATGATAGCGGTAGATCGATAAGAGACATCATAGATCGCACCATATCTAATAGGGTGTGATTACGACATTTGGACACACCATTACGCTATGGTGTTCCAGGTGGCGTCAACTGTGAAACGATTCCACCTTGTCTTCAATGATTACCAAACTCATAACTCAGATACTCTCCCCTTGATCAGATCGTAGGAACTTGATCTTTTTGTTATGATGATTCTCAACTTCGCTCTGAAATTGCTTGAACATTTCAAACGTTTCAGACTTATGCTTCATTAAGTAAATATACCCATATCTACTCAATTCATCGGTGAAGGTCAGAAAATAATGATATCCACCACGTGCGTCAACACTCATCGAACCGCACACATCAGCATGTGTGATTTCCAACAAGTCACTTACCCGTTCCATTGTTCCAGAAAACGAGGTTTTAGTCATCTTGCCTATGAGGCATGGTTCACATGTGTCTAGTGATTCAAAATCAAGTGACTCCAAAAGTCCATTAGTATGGAGATTCTTCACGCGCTTTACACCAATATGACCTAAGCGGCAGTTACTACCTCTTGAGCACTACATTGGTTTTCCCTTGAAGAGGAAAGGGTGATGCAGCAAAGTAGCGTAAGTATTTCCCTCAGTTTTTGAGAACCAAGGTATCAATCCAGTAGGAGGCAACGCACGAGTCCCTCACACCTACACAAAACAAATAAATCCTCACAACCAACGCGATAAGGGGTTGTCAATCCCTACACGGTCACTTACGAGAGTGAGATATGATAGATATGATAAGATAATATTTTTGGTATTTTTATGATAAAGATGCAAAGTAAAATAAAAGGCAATGAAAATAACTAAGTGTTGGAAGATTAATATGATGGAAGATAGACTCGGGGGCCATAGGTTTCACTAGTGGCTTCTCTCAAGAGCATAATTATTTTACGGTGGGTGTCGTGGAATTGTCACGTCGGATGTCCTTAGTGTCAGGACTTAGTCGCGAGGCCAATGCATCTATGTGGTAGCTTGAGAGGGGTTGAGTGGAATCGAGAGACGCAACACAAGACAGGGATTTAGACAGCTTCGGGCCCCGGGAAACATCATCCGGAATAGCCCTACATGCTGTTTGAGGCTAGGTCTCATTATCATCACGAGGGAGTCGCCGTAAACCGGCTCTCCTCTTTGTGTCTAGCCCTAAGATTGTTTCTTCTTGCTTGTAGCTTGTCCCTCTTTGGGGAGCCCTGCCCCTCCTTATATATGTTGAAGGGGCGGGTTACATGTGGAGTCCTATTAGGATTAGGACTAGTCTCCCCTCTAATACAAACCGGATACAAGTCTGGGTCTTCCTTGTAAAGTAAATATTCCTCACACCTTTTCTCTTAAACCGGCCCACCATAGCATGATCCGGCCTTCCATAAACCGCCCGTTGGGCCACCGGGTCTTGTCGCTCCTCTGACCCGCCTGCCGGATTACCAATGAACCGTAAACCGCCATGTCCAAGTGGGTTGCCAGTGAATCGCCAAACTCTAGCCGGGTCATACATCCGGCGGTTTATACCGCGGGGTATATCCCCGACATTAGCCCCCAGTTTAATTTGGATTCATCCATGTTAAACTGATCTGCAACAAGAACAAATTTGTCGGGTTGTGCTCCGGTTTAAATATACTTGTAAGCCGGCACTTGATCATCCTTAAATCCTTGTCATTTCTTCCTTCCAAGTTAATAACCATCTTCATAATCAATTTGCTTGCAGAAGATATTTGTAAATAAAGAATCCATTTGAATCGGCCTTCAATGCTTTGACTTGACAAAAATATTAGTCTCTGAAATATTCAACTGATATCCAGCCGGCTTGAAGATGTAAAACTTGCCGGTTTATGATTACCACCATTGTCTGGTTATAAAAACTGATAATTCCGGGTCATGATTGTTGCCAACACCGGTTCATGATTGTTGCTAATGCCGGTTCATGATTATTGATGACGCCGGGTTACAGACACAGGGTCATAATGATTGGTGACGCCGGGTTAATCCAGTTTGCTCAAAACAGAGAATTTGAAAATAGTTCTTCGATAATAATATAATACCTGTAGCCCCCAAGTCTTGAGCAGAACAAAGTGATGGCTTAAGACTTGCTTCAATATAAATACTGCCACTTAAGAAGAAATCCATGTTGTTCATCCCAGTGACTAGTAAAAACTGAATACTCCATACTATGTAGCCCCCAAGTGCCGGGTTATCATGCTTACAGCAACCTGGGACTTGCAATTGTCTTATACTCATAAAAACTTCAACCAGTGTAGCCCCCAAGAGCCGGGTCATTATGCAATAATGAGCAGGGACTTTGTAGGTATAATCATGTAGATTTGAGCAATGATGTGTAGCCCCCAAGGGCCGGCTCAGTAAGATAATATTGAGCTGGGACTTTAATATATACTTCAATGAAAATAACATCATATGATGTAACCCTCATCATGGGACTTGAATCCACGTCCACAAGGTTAAGAGCCTTGTGCTTTACCAACTGAGCAGTGGACTCTTCAATATAATGAATAAAAAGCTTTGTACCTTCAACTGTTGACAGGAGCAATTGGTAGCCCCCAAGGGCCGACTCATTATAATGTGATGAGTCGGGTCTTCAATAATATGAGCAGAAAATTACTTTGCATTAGCCCCCAAGTGTCATGGTGCATGCTTGCAGCGACATGAGACTTGCATGTAATCTCAATTTGAATAATGTAGCCCCCAAGTGCCGGGTCGTGAGCCTGCAGCGACTCGGGACTATTCCTTCCATTGTAGAATAAATCATATCCTTTGATAAAATAATAACTGTTGCGCTAAAGCGACTTTGAAAACTCAATAATACCGGTTACTAATAACCATAAAAATCCAGCCATGTTGGCTATTCAAGATAATATAATCCGGTATGAAAAATTCATCCAATATCATAATGAAAATTCAGCCAAATTTGGCTATTTGAATAATATAACCCAATCATTTATAAGCGCATGATTCCAATGGCGCAATCCAAATATATACTGGCGACGTATAGTCCAAAGCCAGGCCGGTTTAATAAACTCCGGATAATTTCCCATCATATACTGGCGACTTATCGTCTTAAAGCCAGGCCGGTTTAATAAACACCGGATAATTTATCATCATGCTTTATTCAACCTGTCTCTGCATACAACAAGTTTAAAGTGTCCTGGCGGTTTACCGCCGGACGGGTCATAATGCCCAACATATAACCCAGGTTTATAACCAAGGCTGCACTTAAGAATAATCAATGAAATATATCATACCTGTGATATTGAATCACATCATTGGTTTACCAATTTTTTGTAGTAAGAGTGATAACCCCAATCTTGAGTAATGATAACTCCTTTCATACTGTGCCGGTTGATGATAAACCGTACCGGGTTGTGATAAACACCGGTTTAACCATATATAATACTGGCGACTCGTAGTCAAACCAGACCGGGCTGATAGTCTCCGGATTATAACTTGATCCTGTATTGACAACTTGTAATTGAAAGTCAAGCCGGGTTGATAAACACCGGTTTACTCCATAATAGGATGGTAACAGAAAATCAAACCGGGCAGATGGCCTCCGGATTAAGATTTGACCGTGTTCCGTCAATTTGTAATTGACAGTTGAACCGGATTAAAATGTTGTCGGTTTAAAAAACGCAACAAAAATCAAATAACAGTTATGAAAAAATATGGAAGCAAAGGCAATGATAAGACCATTTGCAAAAAGAGGCTTTACTGAGCCGATCAGATGGTGTTACCATGGTCGGACACGACCAAGCTCCCAATAAGGTGTAGCTATGGTTCAAGTCAGCCAGGTCCCCAAATGATTCGTGGCATATATGCCAGATCAAGAGGCGTGGCAATGGTTCGGGTTCGACCAAGCCCCCAAGTGATTTTGTGGCCTTAGGCCGACCAAGAGGCGTGACTGGTTCATACTTGACCATGTCCCCAAGTGATCTGGTGGCTGTCGCCTATCAAAAGGTGTCGCGTTGGTTCGGACACGACCAAGGCCCCCAGTGATGTTATGGCACTAGGCCGATCAAGAGGCGTGGCTATGGTTCGGATACGACCAAGCCCCCAAGTGACCAATAATATGATAAGCCAATAAGGCATGATACCCATGTTTGGACCGCGCATCATGGCAGCAAGTCTTCTTTGGCACCCTTTAACTTTTTTCAAGAGATAAATCCTTCTTGAACCGGGATTTTGAACCGGATATTGAGAGCTTCAAGGATTTGTGGGAGACATCTTTCCCTTGAACCGGATTGTAAACCGGAATCTTCATTTTCAGCCGGAAATTTTCTGATGGCCTTTCAACTCGAACTTGCGAGAAGTTAATTCCTTTTTGAACCGGACATTTTTAAACCGGATTTGAGAGTTTGAGAGCTTTGTGGGAGAATATATTTCCCTTGAACCGGATTGTAAACTGGATACTTGAGAGCTTCAGTGAGACTGATTTCCCTTGAGCCGGATTTTAAACCGGAATCTTTTCTGATGACCCGGAACTTCTTCATTGAGCCGGGATTTTATAATTGTCATATACTTTCTAAGCCGGAAATTTTCTGACGGCCTTCAAATAACAGTAGCCTCTGGGACCGGGCTATCTTTCCCTCCATTGTCCTGGGGTTTTTAAATTTGCTGAAACTGGCAAGACTTGTTGCGTCATATCACCGTAGCCCTCGAGTCTCAAGGTGACTCGAAGAGTTGGCTTGAGATTCTCCATATTTTACCGTGATATAAACCGGCATAACTTGCATATCATTGGTGTTGGTAGCACGATGTTAATCCACAGAAACTTGAGGTGACTGCGGCGAGTTATAAATGATCCAGTATGAGCTGTGTCTGCAACTCGGCCAATGTCTCCTTCCAACTGGCGATTTGAAGTTAATCAAACAGTAGTGGCGGCGACTTGTGCGCCTGCCCATTGAACCATCCAGTGCAGACGGTGGTTGATAATAATTTGCCTCCAATTTGAAAGAAAGTCGGGCTACCCAAGCTGTGACTTGCTCATATTTCAATAAACAGCCCATGCAGATAGGTGCGGCCTGGTATGTTGATGTAGACCAGGCCGTGAGAAATGGATGAAAAAGATGACCTCAGCATTATAGGCGGCTCAAACAGATGAACCGGCCGCGGTGTTGTAAACCAGCGCGGACGGGCGAGTTAACCACGCCATTGTGATGTAGTGAACAACTGTCCTGCATCATCAATATTGCAGACCAAGGAAAAGATAAACTGCTCTTTGACGAAAAATAATATGTGCCAATGAAATATATTTTAGATGAATATCACTTGATGTGTCAGGCCAGAAATAATCATCGCGGAGTTGATGATCACCATGGTGATGCTGAAATCAATCACGGCCGAGCCGGCCGCGGGAGCAGACAGATGAGTCGGCCGAGGTGTTGTAAGCCGGTGTGAGCGAGCAAGTTGTCCTCCTCGTTGTAAGCCGGCGCGGACGTGTGAACCGGCCGCGAGGGCGGATGGGCGAGTCGTCCATGGTATTATAAGGTGGTGTTGGCGAGTTGGCCGGCGTGTTGATGTAACCCGGACCGCGTTACGCGTGTCCGTGAATGGCATAAAAATTGTCCTGTGTAAAAATATTACAGGACAGAGTAATTGTTCTTTGACAAAAAATAATAAGTGTTTAATACATAAATTTAAATGAATACCACCTGATATTTGGACGGACAGTATAACCACCGCAGGATCAGAAGCGGCTTCGGGGTGATGAATCGGACGCGGCCTTGTAAACCGGTGCAGATGATGAGTCAATCGCGGGCGCGGACTTTGGATTTGCTCCTCCATGTGAGCTAGTAGCACCTGATTAAGGCTCGGTTAACCCGGCTATCATGGATACCTCTGTCATTATATTCCCCTGTGTATCACGTAAGGAAAAAAGGGATTTGTCACGTAGTGTCCGAGCCTGCAGCTTTTGACAGCATGCTGCTGCCCCACATGGCCTTCTTTGCAAGTTTTGTCTTAGCACGTGCGGCTGTGCAGATCGGAAACCGCTCAACCTCAGGTAGCAGATCCTTGGCCGCCGTTGATCGCGGCAGCGGTGACTATTCTTTTTCAAGCTTCTGGTTCTGATAGATTGTACCTGCACGTGTGCGCGCCGAACGGGGCTAGCCAGCGCAGTTCTCGGTGCCGCCACAACCACATATTCGCAGGTACTTGTACGGCTGCAGGCGAAAAATTTTCCTGGGACTTGATCCGGCAGTAGCAACTCGTGAACGTACAACTGGTCAGCTGCGGGCTTACGATGAGACGGAGCGGACCCATGACCAGAAAAAGGTTACGTGGCACAGTAGCTAACCCGGAACGCGTGCGCGCGGCTATCCGAGTTCGAATTTCATCTGCTCCAGATTTAACCGGTCGGTTCCTCTTGTTTTGGTAATACCATAATTATAAGGTCTGATGCAAACTACGATGTCTCCTGGTACTATCTCCTCGGGACTTGATATGAGTTGTAGCATCGACAACGGCTGCCCCCTTGTATAACAGCTCCTATCCGGTCTCGACTGTTGAAAAAACGATGTGCCCTCAGATTCGATGGGTCACCCAGCGATGCGTGGGGTGATGCACGAAAACCCTAAAAATCTTTCCGGCTTTGATGAATCTTGCATACTATCGTTCCGTGCCGGCTCTTCTTCATCTGATCACATCGCGAGCTTTCGATCCCTAGGAGAGATCCCTCCAAGAACTCAACACCACCGTGCGCAGGCCCCACGGTGGGCGCCAACTGGCGTGGAATTGTCACGTCAGATGTCCTTACTGTCAGGACTTAGTCGCGAGGCCAACGCATCTATGTGGTAGCTTGAGAGGGGTTGAGTGGAATCGAGAGACGCAACACAAGACAGGGATTTAGACAGCTTCGGGCCCCGGGAAACATCATCCGGTAATAGCCCTACATGCTGTTTGAGGCTAGGTCTCATTATCATCACGAGGGAGTCGCCGTAAACCGGCTCTCCTCTTTGTGTCTAGCCCTAAGATTGTTTCTTCTTGCTTGTAGCTTGTCCCTCTTTGGGGAGCCCTGCCCCTCCTTATATATGTTGAAGGGGCGGGTTACATGTGGAGTCCTATTAGGATTAGGACTAGTCTCCCCTCTAATACAAACCGGATACAAGTCCGGGTCTTCCTTGTAAAGTAAATATTCCTCACGCCTTTTCTCTTAAACCGGCCCGCCATAGCATGATCCGGCCTTCCATAAACCGCCCGTTGGGCCACCGGGTCTTGTCGCTCCTATGACCCGCCTGCCGGATTAACAATGAACCATAAACCGCCATGTCCAAGTGGGTTGCCAGTGAATCGCCAAACTCTAGCCGGGTCATACATCCGGCGGTTTATACCGCGGGGTATATCCCCGACAGTGGGTGAACAAATTACTGTTGAGCAATTGACAGAATTGAGCATAGTTATGAGAATATCTAGGTATGATCATGTATATAGGCATCACGTCCGAGACAAGTAGACCGACTCCTGCCTGCATCTACTACTATTACTCCACACATCGACCGCTATCCAGCATGCATCTAGAGTATTAAGTTCAAGAGAATAGAGTAACGCTTTAAGCAAGATGACATGATGTAGAGGGATAAACTCATGCAATATGATGAAAACCCCATCTTGTTATCCTCGATGGCAACAATACAATATGTGACTTGCTGTCCCTACTGTCACTGGGAAAGGACACCACAAGATTGAACCCAAAGCTAAGCACTTCTCCCATTGCAAGAAAGATCAATCTAGTAGGCCAAACCAATTTGATAATTCGAAGAGACTTGCAAAGATAACCATACATAAAAGAATTCAGAGAAGATTCAAATATTGTTCATAGATAAACTTGATCATAAACCCACAATTCATCGGTCTCAACAAACACACCGCAAAAGAAGATTACATCGAATAGATCTCCATGAGAGAGGGGGAGAACTTTGTATTGAGATCCAAAAAGAGAGAAGAAGCCATCTAGCTAATAACTATGGACCCGAAGGTCTAAGGTAAACTACTCACACATCATCGGAGAGGCTATGGTGTTGATGTAGAAGCCCTCCGTGATCGATGCCCCCTCCGGCGGAGCTCCAGAACAGGCCCCAAGATGGGATCTCGTGGATACAGAAAGTTATGGCGGTGGAATTAGGGTTTTGGCTCCGTTTCTGATCGTTTGGGGGTACGTAGGTATATATAGGAGGAAGGAGTACGTCGGTGGAGCAACAGGGGCCCACGAGGGTGGAGGGCGCGCCCCCCTACCTTGTGGCTTCCCTGTTGGTTGCTTGACGTAGGGTCCAAGTCTCCTAGATCATGTTCGTTCCGAAAATCACGTTCCCGAAGGTTTCATTCCTTTTGGACTCCGTTTGATATTCTTTTTCTGCGAAACTCTGAAATAGGCAAAATAGCAATTCTGGGTTGGGCCTACGGTTAATAGGTTAGTCCCAAAAATAATATAAAAGTGAATAATAAAGCCCAATAATGTCCAAAACAGAAGATAATATAGCATGGAGCAATCAAAAATTATAGATACGTTGGAGACGTATCAAGCATCCCCAAGCTTAATTCCTGCTCGTCCTCGAGTAGGTAAATGATAAAAACAGAATTTTTTATGTGGAATGCCACTCGGCATAATTTCAATGTAATTCTTCTTAATTGTGGCATGAATATTCAGATACGAAAGATTCAAGATAAAAGTTTAATATTGACATAGAAATAATAATACTTCAAGCATACTAACTAAGCAATTATGTCTTCTAAAAATAACATGGCCAAAGAAAGTTCATCCCTGCAAAATCATATAGTTTAGTCATGCTCCATTTTCGTCACACAAGAATGCTCTCATCATGCACAACCCCGATGAGAAGCCAAGCAATTGTTTCATACTTTAGTAATCTTAAACTTTATAAACCTTCATGCAATACATGAGCGTGAGGCATGTATATAATACTATGGGTGGAATAGAGTATAATGATGGGGGTTATGTGGAGAAGACAAAAAAGGAGAAAGTCTCACATCAACGAGGCTAATCAATGAGCTATGGAGATGCCCATCGATTGATGTTAATGCAAGGAGTAGGGATTGCCATGCAACAGATGCACTAGAGCTATAAATGTATGAAAGCTCAACAAAAGAAATTAGTGGGTGTGCATCCAACTTGCTTGCTCATGAAGACCTAGGGCACTTGAGGAGGCCCATTGTTGGAATATACAAGCCAAGTTCTATAATGAAAAATTCCCACTAGTATATGAAAGTGACAAAACAAGAGACTCTCTATCATGAAGATCATGGTGCTACTTTGAAGCACAAGTGTGGAAAAAAGGATAGTAGCATTGTCCCTTTTCATTTCTCTTTTTTTGGGGGCCTTCTCTTTTTTTGTCCTTTCTCTTTTTTTTAATTGGGACAATTCTCTATTAAATGATAGTCATCACACTTCTATTTATTTACAACTCGATACTAGAACAAGGTATGACTCTATATGAATGCCTCCGGCGGTGTACCGGGATATGCAATGAACCAAGAGTGACATGTATGAAAGAATTATGAATGGTGGCTTTGCCACAAATACTATGTCAACTACATGATCATGCTAAACACTATGACAATGATGAATGTGTCATGATAGACGGGACGGTGGAAAGTTGCATGGCAATATATCTCGGAATGGCTATGGAAATGCCATAATAGGTAGGTATGGTGGCTGATTTGAGGAAGATATAAGGAGGTTTATGTGTGAAAGAGCATATCATATCAAGGGGTTTGGATGCACCGGCGAAGTTTGCACGAACTCTCAATGTGCGAAAGGGCAATGCAGGGTACCGAAGAGGCTAGCAATGATGGAAAGGTGAGAGTGTATATAATCCATGGACTCAACATTAGTCATAAAGAACTCACATACTTATTGCAAAAATCTACAAGTCATCAAAAACCAAGCACTACGTGCATGCTCCTAGGGGGATAGATTGGTAGGAAAAGACCATCGCTCGTCCCCGACCGCCACTCATAAGGAGGACAATCAAAGAACACCTCATGTTTCAAATTTGTTACATAACGTTTACCATACGTGCATGCTACGGGACTTGCAAACTTCAACACAAGTATGTCTCAAATTCATAACTACTCAACTAGCGCAACTTTAATATTACTACGTCCATATCTCAAAACAATCATCAAGCATCAAACTTCTCTTAGTATTCAAAACACTCATAAGAAAGTTTTTACTAATCTTGAATACCTAGCATATTATGGTTATTTAAGCAAATTACCATGCTATTTAAGACTCTCAAAATAATATAAGTGAAGCATGAGAGATCAAAAGTTTCTATAAAACAAATCCACCACCGTGCTCTAAAAGATATAAGTGAAGTACTAGAGCAAAACTATATAACTCAAAAGATATAGGTGAAGCACATAGAGTATTCTAATAATTTCCAAATCATGTATGTCTCTCTCAAAAGGTGTGTACAGCAAAGATGATTGTGGTAAACTAAAAAGCAAAGACTCAAATCATACAAGACGCTCCAAGCAAAACACATATCATGTGGTGAATAAAAATATAGTTCCAAGTAAAGTTACCGATGGAAGTAGACGAAAGAGGGGGTGCCTTCCGGGGCATCCCCGGGCTTTGGCTTTTTGGTGTCCTTAGATTATCTTGGGGTTTCCATGGTCATCCCCAAGCTTAGGCTCTTTACACTCCTTGTTCCATAATCCATCAAATCCTTACCCAAAACTTGAAAACTTCACAACACAAAACTTAAAGTAGAAAATCTCGTGAGCTCCGTTAGCGAAAGAAAACAAACGACCACTTCAAGGTACTGTAATGAACTCATTATTTATTTATATTGGTGTTAAACCTACTGTATTCCAACTTCTCTATGGTTTATAAACTATTTTATTAGCCATAGACTCGTCAAAATAAGCAAACAACACACGAAAAACAGAATCTGTCAAAAACAGAACAGTCTGTAGTAATCTGTAGCTAGCGCAAGATCTGAAACCCCAAAAATTCTAAAATAAATTTCTGGACGTGAGGAAATTATCTATTAATCATCTGCAAAAAGAATTAACTAAATAGCACTTTCAAAATAAAAATGGAAGCAGTTCTCGTGAGCGCTAAAGTTTCTGTTTTTTACAGCAAGATTAACAAGACTTTCCCCAAGTCTTCCCAATGGTTTTACTTGGCACAAACACTAATTAAACACAAAAAACACAAAAAAAACAGAGTCTAGATAAATTATTTATTACTAAACAGGAGCAAAAAGCAAGGAATAAAAATAAAATTGGGTTGCCTCCCAACAAGCGCTATCATTTAACGCCCCTAGCTAGGCATAAAAAGGAAGGATAGATCTAGGTATTGCCATCTTTGATAGGTAATCCATAAGTGGCTCTCATAATAGATTCATAAGGTAGTTTAATTTTCTTTCTAGGAAAGTGTTACATGCCTTTCCTTAACAGAAATTGGAATCTGATATTTCCTTCCTTCATATCAATAATTGCATCAATCGTTCTAATGAAAGGTCTACCAAGAATAATAGGACATGAAGGATTGCAATCTATGTCAAGAACAATAAAATCTACGGGCACATAGTTCCAATTTTCAACAATAAGAACATCATTAATTCTTCCCATAGGTTTCTCAATAGTGGAATCCGCAAGGTGCAAGTTTAAAGAGCAATCATCAAAATCACGGAAACCTAACAAATCACACAGTCTTTGGAATCGTGGAAACACTAGCACCCAAATCACACAAAGCATAGCATTCATGATCTTTAATTTTAATTTTAATAGTTGGTCCCCACTCATCATAAAGTTTTCTAGGGATATAAACTTCCAACTCAAGTTTTTCTTCATAAGATTGCATCAAAGCATCAACGATATGTTTGGTAAAAGCTTTATTTTGACTATAAGCATGGGGAGAATTTAGCACGGATTGCAACAAGGAAATAAAATCTATCAAAGAGAATCTATCATAATTAAATTCCTTGAAATCCAAAATAGTAGGTTCATTAACATCTAGAGTTTTGATCTCTTCAATCCCACTTTTATCAAATTTAGCATCAAGATCTAAAAACTCCGAATTTTTGGAACGCCTTCTAGGTAAAGGTGGATCATATTAAGTCCCATCATTATCAAGATTCATATTGCAAAACAAAGATTTAATAGGGGACACATCAATAACTTTTAGATCTTCATCTTTATTATCATGGAAACTAGAAGAACACGCTCTTATAAAGGAATCTTTCTTAGCACGCATCCTAGTGATTCTTTCTTTGCACTCATCAATGGAAATTCTCATGGCTTTGAGAGACTCATTGATATCATGCTTAGGAGGAATAGATCTAAGTTTCAAAGAATCAACATCAAGAGAAATTCTATCAATGTTCCTAGCCAACTCATCAATCTTAAGCAATTTTTCTTCAATCGAAGCATTGAAATTCTTTTGCGAAGTAATAAATTATTTAATATTAGATTCAAAATCATAGGGCATCTTATTATAATTTCCATAAGAATTGTTGTAGGAATTACCATAATTATTAGAGGAATTACTAGGATACGGTCTAGGGTTAAAGTTTCCTCTATATGCGTTGTTACCAAAATTATTCCTACCAACAAAATTCACATCCATAGATTTGTTATTATTCTCAATCAAAGTAGATAAAGGCATATCATTAGGATCAGAAGAAACACTCTTAGTAGCAAATAATTTCATAAGTTCATCCATCTTTCCACTCAAAACATTAATTTCTTCTATCGCATGCACATTTTTATTAGTAGATCTTTCAGTGTGCCATTGAGAATAATTAACCATAATATTATCTAGGAGTTTAGTAGCTTCTCCTAAAGTGATTTCCATAAAAGTGCCTCCCGTGGCCGAATCTAAAAGATTTCTAGAAGCAAAATTCAATCCGGCGTAAATTTTTTGTATAATCGTCCATAAATTCAAACCATGTGTTGGGCAATTACGTATCATTAATTTCATCCTCTCCAAAGCTTGTGCAACATGTTCATGATCAAGTTGCTTAAAATTCATAATATCGTTTCTAAGAGAGATGATCTTAGCGGGAGGAAAATACTTAGAGATAAAAGTATCTTTGCACTTATTCCAAGAATCAATACTATTTTTAGGCAAAGATGAAAACCAAGATTTAGCATGATCTCTAAGCGAAAAAGGAAATAGCTTAAATTTAACAATATCATTGTCCACATCTTTCTTCTTTTGCATATCACACAAATCAACGAAGCTATTTAGATGGGTAGCGACATCTTCACTAGGAAGGCCGGAAAACGAATCTTTCATGACAAGATTCAGCAAGGCAACATTAATTTCACAAGATTCAGCATCAGTAAGAGGATCAATCGGAGTGCTAATAAAATCATTGTTGTTGATATTGGTAAAGTCACACAATTTAGTGTTATCTTGAGCCATCGTGACAAGCAAGCAATCCAACACACGAGCAAACGAGGAACGGGCAAAAAAGAGGCAAATAGAGAAAGAGAGGGAGGATAGAGAGAGAGGGCGAATAAAACGGCAAGCGTGAAGTGGGGGAGAGGAAAACGAGAGGCAAATGGTAAATAATGTAATGCGGGAGATAAGGGTTTGTGATGGGTACTTGGTATGTTGACTTTTGCGTAGACCTCCCCGGCAACGGCGCCAGAAATCCTTTTTGCTACCTCTTGAGCACCGCGTTGGTTTTCCCTTGAAGAGGAAAGGGTCATGCAGCAAAGTAGCGTAAGTATTTCCCTCAGTTTTTGAGAACCAAGGTATCAATCCAGTAGGAGGCTACACGCAAGTCCCTCGCACCTACACAGAACAAATAAATCCTCGCAACCAACGCAATAAGGGGTTGTCAATCCCTACACGGTCACTTACGAGAGTGAGATCTGATAGATATGATAAGATAATATTTTTGGTATTTTTATGATAAAGATGCAAAGTAAAATAAAAGGTAATGAAAATAAATAAGTGTTGGAAGATTAATATGATGGAAGATAGACCCGGGGGCCATAGGTTTCACTAGTGGCTTCTCTCAAGAGCATAAGTATTTTACGGTGGGTGAACAAATTACTGTTGAGCAATTGACAGAATTGAGCATAGTTATGAGAATATCTAGGTATGATCATGTATATAGGCATCACGTCCAAGACAAGTAGACCAACTCCTGCCTGCATCTACTACTATTACTCCACACATCGACCGCTATCCAGCATGCATCTAGAGTATTAAGTTCAAGAGAACAGAGTAACGCTTTAAGCAAGATGACATGATGTAGAGGGATAAACTCATGCAATATGATGAAAACCCCATCTTTTTATCCTCGATGGCAACAATACAATACGTGCCTTGCTGCCCCTACTGTCACTGGGAAAGGACACCGCAAGATTGAACCCAAAGCTAAGCACTTCTCCCATTGCAAGAAAGATCAATCTAGTATGCCAAACCAAACTGATAATTCGAAGAGACTTGCAAAGATAACCAATCATACATAAAAGAATTCATAGAAGATTCAAATATTGTTCATAGATAAACTTGATCATAAACCCACAATTCATCTGTCTCAACAAACACACCGCAAAAGAAGATTACATCGAATAGATCTCCACGAGAGAGGGGGAGAACTTTGTATTGAGATCCAAAAAGAGAGAAGAAGCCATCTAGCTAATAACTATGGACCCGAAGGTCTGAGGTAAACTACTCACACATCATCGGAGAGGCTATGGTGTTGATGTAGAAGCCCTCCGTGATCGATGCCCCCTCTGGCAGAGCTCCGGAACAGGCCCCAAGATGGGATCTCGTGGATACAGAAAGTTACGGCAGTGGAATTAGGGTTTTGGCTCCGTTTCTGATCGTTTGGGGGTACGTAGGTATATATAGGAGGAAGGAGTACATCGGTGGAGCAACAGGGGGCCCACGAGGGTGGAGGGCGCGCCTGGGAGGGTAGGCGCGCCCCCCTACTTCATGGCTTCCCTGTTGGTTGCTTGACGTAGGGTCCAAGTCTCCTGGATCATGTTCGTTCCGAAAATCACATTCCCGAAGGTTTCATTCCGTTTGGACTCCATTTGATATTCTTTTTCTGAGAAACTCTGAAATAGGCAAAAAAACAGCAATTTTGGGTTGGGCCTCCGGTTAATAGGTTAGTCCCAAAGATAATATAAAAGTGAATAATAAAGCCCAATAATGTCCAAAATAGAAGATAATATAGCATGGAGCAATCAAAAATTATAGATACATTGGAGACGTATCAGCAGTGCCACAAGAAAGTGGTACTATCATTATCAACTCTACATCTTTTGGCATCAATGTTATGACCATGTGTATCACTACGACCGAGATTCAATAAACCATTCACATTGGGTGCATGACCATATAAGGTATTATTCATGTAAACAGAATAACCATTATTCTCTGACTTAAATGAATAACCGTATTGCAATAAACATGATCTAATCATTCATGCTCAACGCAGACACCAATACAAACAACATTTATCTAGGTTCAACACTAATCCCAAAGGTAGAGGGAGCATGCGATGGTGGTCATATCATCCTTGGAAAGACTCCCAACACACATCGTCACCTCGCCCTTAGCTAGTCTCCGTTTATTCCGTAGCTTTTGTTTCGAGTTACCAATATTAGCAACTGAACCGGTATCTAATACCCATGTGCTACTAGGAGTACTAGTAAGGTACACATTAATAACACATATATCAAATATACTTTTGTTGAAGTTGCCAGCCTTCTTATCCACCATGTATTTGAGGCAGTTCCGCTACCAGTGACCGTTCCCCTAATAGAGCACTTCGTCTCGGGTTTGGGTTCCTGGGTTTCTTCACTGGAGCGGCAACTGGCTTGCCATTCATGAAGTTTCCCTTCTTGCCCTTTCCCTTCATTGAAATCAGTGGTCTTGTTAACCATCAACTCTTGATGCTCCTTCTTGATTTCTATCTTTACGACCTTAAGCACGACGAACAGCTCTGGGATCATCTTCCCTTGCATGTTATAGTTCATCATGAAACTCTAGCAGCTTGGTGATAGTGACTGGAGAAATTTTGTCAATCACTCTCTTATCTAGAAGATTAACTCCCACTTGATTCAAGTGATTGAAGTACCCAGACATTCTGAGCACATGCTTGCTGGTTGAGCTATTCTCCTCCATCTTGTAGGCAAAGATCTTGTCAGAGGTCTCAAACCTCTCAACACAGACATGAGCCTGAAATACCAATTTCATCTCTTGGAACATCTCATATGTTCCATGGCATCCAAAATGCTTTTGGAGCCCCAACTCTAAGCCGTAAAGCATGGTGCACTAAACTATCAGGTAGTCATCAGAACGTGTCTGCCAGATGTTCACAACATCCACAGACGACGCCAGAGGGGTTGGCACACCGAGAGGTGCATCAAGGACTGAAGCCTTATGAGTAGCAGTGAGGACAATCCTCAGACTACGGCCCTAGTCCGCACAATTGCTTACAATATCTTTCAACTTAGTCTTTCTCTAGGAGCGCATTAAAGCAAGGAGCTAAAGCGCGAGCTATTAATCCACAACATAATTTTGCAAAGACAATTTATACTATGTTCACGATAATTAAGTTCATCTAATCAAATTATTTAATGAACTCCCACTCAGATAGACATCCCTCTAGTCATCTAAGTGATACATGATCCGAATCGACTAGGCCGTGTCCGATCATCACGTGAGAAGGACTAGTCATCAACGGTGAACATCTCCATGTTGATCGTATCTACTATATGACTCATGTTCGACCTTCCGGTCTCTTGTGTTTTGAGGCCATGTTTGTACATGCTAGGCTCATCAAGTCAACCTAAGTGTTTCGCATGTGTAAATCTGGCTTACACCCGTTGTATGCGATCATCACGTGGTGCTTCGAAACAACGAACCTTCGCAACGGTGCACAGTTAGGGGGAACACATTTCTTGAAATTTTAGTGAGGGATCGTCTTATTTATGCTACCGTCATTCTAAGCAAATAATATGTATACATGACAAACATCACATGCAAATCATAAAGTGACATGATATGGCCAATATCATCTTGCGCCTTTGATCTCCATCTTCGAGGCACGGCATGATCACCTTCGTCACCGGCATGAGACCATGATCTCCATCATCATGATCTTCATCATCGTGTCTTCATGAAGTTGTCTTGCCAACTATTACTGCTACTACTATGGCTAACGGTTAGCAATAAAGTAAAGTAATTACATGGCGTTTTTCATTGACACGCAGGTCATACAATAAATTAAGACAACTCCTATGGCTCCTACCGGTTCTCATACTCATCGACATGCAAGTCATGATTCCTATTACAAGAACATGATCAATCTCATACATCACATATATATATAATTCATCACATCCTTTTGGCCATATCACATCACATAACATACCCTGCAAAAACAAGTTAGATGTCCTCTAATTGTTGTTGCATGTTTTATGTGCCTGCTATAGGTTTCTCGCAAGAATGTTTCTTACCTACGCAAAAGCCACAACGGTGATATGCCAATTGCTATTTACCGTTCATAAGGATCCTCTTCATCAAATCCGATCCAACTAAAGTGGGAGAGACAGACACCTGCTAGCCACCTTATTCATCAAGTGCATGTCTTTCGGTGGAACCAGTCTCATGTAAGAGTACGTGTAAGGTCGGTCTGGGCCGCTTCATCACACAATGCCGCCGAATCAAGATAAGACTAGTAACGGTAAGAAAATTGACCAAATCATCGCCCACAACTACTTTGTGTTCTACTCGTGCATAGAATCTACGCATAGACCTAGCTCATGATGCCATTGTGGGGGAATGTAATAATAATTCAAAATTTTCCTACGTGTCACCAAGATCAATCTAGGAGATGCTAGCAACGAGAGAGAGGGAGTGCATCTTCATACCCTTGAAGATCGCTAAGCAGAAGCGTTACAAGAACGATGAAAGAACATGCGGTGCCCCCATGTTTGGTTTTGGTAATTGATGACAATCTCTATGGACTAATGGTTGCCTTGAGTTATATTTGAAGGTTTTGTCCATAGGCTTTTCTTGGAGTACATGTGTTGGTTTCAAGGAGAGTTTGTGTCGACCAAGGTGCTATTCAAGGAATTATCCAAAGATTGGTCATTTGAGAGTTGAGCTTATTGCAAGCATGTCTTGAAGAACAAGATTGTGTGATCATTCATGTTTACCTTCAAGACATCATCCAAACGAAGAGAGTTGGAAAGATTAAAGGTTGATCAAGACTAAGTAAAGAGTGAATCAAGTTGATCAACTCACAAAGCATAGAAGATATACCGAGAGGGATCAAGTGATCCCATGGTGTGGTAAGCATTGTCCATTGTGCTTTGTGTACTAACCCATGGTCTATGTGAGAGTTCTACGTGGGGTTAGGTACGTGTTCATGGGCTTGTGTCAAGAGGAAGATATCACTCAACCCATGGAGAGGATGACATCAAGTGGTGATCGTCATCAAGATTGCCGTGTGCAAGTTCAAGTGGATCATCGCGAAGAGATCAAGTGCTTGAAGCTTGCCGGCCATTGTGGTGACAATGGACTTGTGAAGATGTGCCGAAGAGTGGCTCACCCATAGTGGACTATGGGGGAGCAATCATCTAGTCTTCATCGTGCCAACGCAATCAAGTAAGGTGGTCCAACTTGAGGGAGTCAAGATCGTCATCATCTAGCTCAAGTGGACCATGTGCAAGGCAAAGGTTTGCTCTTGATAGGTTTTCTATTTTACCGGTCTCATGGTGGTAGTTTGGAGACCGGGTTATAGGATCGTTTGTCGTACTATCAAGGGGAGCTCTCAAGTTGGTAGCTTGATCGTATCGTTAGTAGAGAGCTCAAACCATTGCATCCTTGCATCATCTTTCTTGGTTCTTGTTTGGTTCTCTTTGTGAGTCTTAGAGCTTATGGTCATCTTGTTGACAAGCTTGAGTTCATCGAAAACGGAGTTCGCTTGCATCTTCTATGATGTTTTCGATGTTGGAGGTTTTGCCGGTTCTTCTCGGTTGGAGGTTTCACTCCTCTTTTTGTTAGGCATACCTCCCCTTCTCGGTTGATGCTACTCGTCGTCTTGTTTCCAACAAGTTTGAGTTTGCTCAATTCGGAGCTCATATGCAGAAGTTATGGCAGTTCTGGTTTTCTTGAGTGTGGTTTTTGTCAGGGTCCTAGCGGTAGTACCGTGGTACCCAGCGGTAGTACTGCTGAGGAGTCACAAGCGGCAGTACCGCCCCGCAGCGGTAGTACCGGCGGTGACTCCGCAGCAGTACTACCACTGGCTTACCATGTCCCTACCACATCGATTCGAGGGGTCTTTTTTTGTGTCGGATTGTGCGGTACCTTGCTGCGGCAGTAGTGCGGCAGTACCGCTCCTTAGCGGCAGTACCGTCCTTCCTCCGCGGTAGTACCGCCCGGTTCCCTATTTCCCTTTCCCCTTCGTTCTGCGCGGCAGTATCGCCGAAGGGAGCGGTAGTACCGCTTAACCCAGCGGTAGTACCGCTGTCTCCTGCGGTACTACCGCCCCAAGGTTCATGTTTTGTTGCTCCTTTTCCCTGTTTCATCTGCCTGAGCGGTAGTACCGCTCGTGGAGCGGTAGTACCGCTCGTGTGCGGGCTGAGCACATAACGGTTGGATTTTCCCCCTCCTATAAAAGGGGGTCTTCTTCCCCAATAAACCTTATCCTTTGAGCTCGTGTTCTTCCCCCATTGTTGACCTTCTTCGAGCTTGCTAACTCTCAATCCCTTCATGGATTCTTGCTAGTTTTTGAGGGAAAATAGAGAGGAGATCTAGATCCACATTTCCACCAATCACTTTCTCCTCTATGTGAGGGGAACCCCTTGGATCTAGATCTTGGAGTTCTTGGTGTTCTCTTTCTTGTTCTTCCTCTCATTTTCCTCCCTAGCATTAGTTGCTTCGGTGGGATTTGAGAGAGAAGGACTTGGGCACTCCGTGTTCCCTTGCCATTGCATTTGGTGCATCGGTTTGAGTTCTCCACGTGATACGTGGAAGTTACAAGTTGAGAAGCTTATTACTCTTGGGTGCTTTGTACCCTTGAGCTTGTTCCTCTTGGGTGCTTGGGCGCCCTAGATGGTTGTTGGTGTTCGGAGCTCAATCATTGTGGTGCAAAGCTCCGGGCAAGCGTCGGGGTCTCCAATTAGGTTGTGGAGATCGCCCCGAGCAATTTGACGGGTACCGGTGACCGCCCCCAAGGGTTGCCAAAGTGTACGGGTTTGGTGACCGCCCCCAAGGGTTGCCATTTGTACGGGTTCGGTGACCGCCCTCAAGGGTCCCTTAGTGGAATCACGGCATCTTGCATTGTGCGAGAGCGTGAGGAGATTACGGTGGCCCTAGTGGCTTCTTGGGGAGCATTGTGCCTCCACACCGCTCCAAACGGAGATTACCATCCGCAAGGGTGTGAACTTCGGGATACATCATCGTCTCCTCGTGCCTCGGTTATCTCTTACCCGAGCCCTTTACTTATGCACTTTACTTTGTGATAGCCATATTGTTTCTTGTCATATATCTTGCTATCACATAGTTGCTTATCTTTCTTAGCATAAGTTGTTGGTGCACATAGGTGATCCTAGTTGTTTTAGGTTTTGTGCTTGGCAAATTAACCGCTAGGTTTATTCCACATTTGTTCAAGCCTAAACCGTAATTATTTTAAAATGCCTATTCACCCCCCCCCCCTCTAGGCGACATCCACGATCTTTCAAATGCGGTTGATGGAGTCGTACTCGCGGCGATTCAAATCGCGGAAGATCCGATCAAGCACCGAACGGACGGCCCCTCCGCGTTCAACATACGTACAGCCGGGGATGTCTCCTCCTTCTTGATCTAGCAAGGGGAGATGAGAATTTGAGGGAGAACTTAGGCAACACGACGGCGTGGTGGTGGTGGAGCTCGTGGTTCTCCGGCAGAGCTTCGCTAAGCACTACGGAGGAGGAGGAGGTGTTGGAGGAGGGAGGGACTGCGCCAGGGAAGGGGTACGGCGGCCCTCTCTCTCCCTCACTATATATAGGGGGAAGGGGAGGAGGAGCCGCCCTAGGGTTTCCCTAGGGGAGGGCCGGCGACCACAGGGGAAACCCTAGATGGGTTTGGGCGCCCCCGCCCCTAGGAAACTTGCCCCCAAGCCGGCAGGGGCGGCTGCCCTAGGGGAGGCACCCCCACCTCTATAGGTTGCGTGAGATGGGGTGGGAGGGGCGCACATGCCCTTAGTGGTCTGGTGTGCCCCCTTCCCTTGGCCCATAAGGCCCCCCAATGCTTGTCGGGGCCTCCGAAACTCCTTTCGGTCACACTGGTCGTCACCCGGTACTCCCAGAACAATTCTGGACTCCAATACCCTTCGTCCAATATATCAATCTTCACCTCTGGACCATTCCAGAGTTCCTAGTCACGTCCGGGATCTCATCCAGGACTCCGAACAACCTTCGGTAACCACATACTATTCCCATTACAACTCTAGCGTCACCGAACCTTAAGTGTGTAGACCCTACGGGTTCGGGAACCATGCAGACATGACCGAGACATCTCTCCGGCCAATAACCAACAGCAGGATCTGGATACCCATGTTGGCTCCCACATGTTGCATGATGATCTCATCGGATGAACTACGATGTCGAGGATTCAATCAATCCCGTATACAATTCCCTTTGTCCATCGGTATGTTACTTGCCTGAGATTCGATCGTCGGTATCCCCATACCTCATTCAATCTCGTTACCGGCAAGTATCTTTACTTGTTCTATAACGCATGATCCCGTGGCTAACTCCTTAGTCACATTGAGCTCACTATGATGATGCATTACCAAGTGGGCCCAGAGATACCTCTCCGTCATGAGGAGTGACAAATCCCAGTCTCGATTCGTGCCAACCCAACAGACACTTTAGGAGATACATGTAATGCACCTTTATAGCCATCCAGTTATGTTGTGACGTTTGATACACCCAAAGCACTCCTACGGTATCCGGGAGTTGCACAATCTCATGGTCTAAGGAAATGATACTTGACATTAGAAAAGCTCTAGCAAACGAACTACACGATCTTGTGCTATGCTTAGGATTGGGTCTTATCCATCACATCATTCTCCTAATGATGTGATCCCATTATCAACGACATCCAATGTCCATGGTCAGGAAACCATAACCATCTATTGATCAATGATAGTCAACTAGAGGCTTACTAGGGACATGTTATGGTCTATGTATTCACACATGTATTACGATTTTTGGTTAATACAATTATAGCATGAACAATAGACAATTATCATGAACAAGGAAATATAATAATAACCATTTTATTATTGCCTCTAGGGCATATTTCCAACAGAGGCGGCCACAAGAGTGGAGGGCGCGCCCAGGGGGGTAGCGCGCACCCCCCAACCTTATGGGCCCCTTGGTGACCCCCTGACCTAGATCTTCCTCCTATATATACTCATATACCCCGAAGACTTCCAGAGGAGCCACGAAACCACTTTTCCACCGCCGCAACCTTCTGTACCCGTGAGATCCCATCTAGGGACCTTTTCCGTCATCCTGCCGGAGAGGGATTCGATCACGGAGGGCTTCTACATCAACAACATTGCCTCTCCGATGAAGTGTGAGTAGTTTACCACAGACCTACGGGTTCATAGCTAGTAGCTAGATGGCTTTTTCTCTCTCTTTGATTCTCAATACCATGTTCTCCTCGATGTTCTTGGAGATCTATTCGATGTAATACTCTTTTGCGGTGTGTTTGCCGAGATCCGACGAATTGTGGATTTATGATCAGCTTATCTATGAATATTATTTGAATCTCCCCTGGATTCTTACATGCATGATTTGATATCTTTGCAAGTCTCTTCGAACCATCGATTTGGTTTGGCCAACTAGATTGGTTTTTCTTGCAATGGGAGAAGTGCTTAGCTTTGGGTTCAATCTTGCGGTGCTCGATCCTAGTGACAGAAGGGGAGCCGGCACGTATTGTATTGTTGCAATCGAGGATAACAAGATGGGGTTTTCATCATATTTCTTGAGTTAATCCCGCTACATCATGTCATCTTACTTAATGCGTTACTCTGTTCTTATGAGCTTAATACTCTAGATGCAGGCAGGAGTTGGTCGATTTGTGGAGTAATAGTAGTAGATGCAAAATCATTTCGGTCTACTTGACAAGGACGTGATGCCTATATTCATGATCATTGCCTTAGATATCGTCATAGCTTTGCGCTTTTCTATCAATTGCTCGGCAGTAATTTGTTCATCCACCATAATAATTTCCATCTTGAGAGAAGCCTCTAGTGAAACCTATGGCCCCGGGGTCTATTTTCCATCATATAAGTTTCCGATCTATAATTTTAGTTTCTGATTTACTTTCTTTGCAATCTTTTACTTTCCGTTCCATAAACCAAAAATACCAAAAATATTACTTTACCGTTTATCCATCTATATCGGATTTCACTTTGCAAATAACTATGAAGGGATTGACAACCCTTTTTCGCGTTGGGTGCAAGTTGGTGTTTGTTTGTGCAGGGATTCCGTAGCTTTTCGCGTTATCTCTTACTGGATTGATACCTTGATTCTCAAAATTGAGGGAAATACTTACTCTACTTTGTTGTATCATCCTTTTCTCTTCAAGGAAAAAACTAACACAAGCTCAAAAAGTAGCAATATGTCTTAACTCGAGTTTTGAAAAAATAAACCATTGAAGTTCTGGACCATTTATGGGGAACATTACGAAGGGCTCGAGCCATCTTGTGCACATGTATATCCAGCATGGACCTATGCGTGGAGATCGAGACCTCCGGTTAGCCGCCTTGTGCACCCAACTCACAACCTAGCGCACACACGCCCCATTTCCTTGGGTCGGCCCAATAAGCGTGTTGCCCTCTTGTTGACGGTTGAAGGTTTGACCGTTCACTGGTTGACCATTGACTTTTGGTAAAATAATCTTGAACTTGATTTTTTTTCTTGAATTTGAAAAATGTTCATAAATTTTTAAAAAGTTCATCAATCTGAAGAGCAAAGTTTGGGAATTTGAAAAAGTTTACGTATTTTAGAAAAGTTTGTGAACTTCTAAAAAGTGTGTGGATTTGGAAAAGGGAAAAACTTGCGTTCAACTGACCAATCTTTTATCTTACGTCCGGTCGTCCACTCATGCCACGCATCTTGATTGGGCCCGCGCACCACATCTCTCCTTCATCCTTATCTTCGTGGAACGCTCGCCACAAAAGCGTATATGTAGCCTACTTCCATTCCTGCAGCTGGTCACCTGTTTCAGAAAGCAAACCACAACAAATGATATGTTGGAAACCGACTAGAAGGTAACTCTGTCGGCGTTGGCCTCCTTGACCATGGTGGAGCGACCAGGGTGGCCGGGCACGAGCGGTTGTCATCGATGCCGCTCAGCAGGGAAGAGCCTCATCCAGCGAACCCAAGAGGGACTGCGACAATGACGCTACAATCTTTGGCGGACGACACGCATCCCCCCTGCCACTTCCACTGCGGTGTGAGCCCGGCAGGTGGTTTCCGTCGGCGGCGGGCAAAGCGGGTGCAGGACCAGTGTCGCAACACCGTCGGCCCGGCCTCGCGCAGTGAAAGCCATGTGCCCGCCAGGCCATGCTATTGCACACCCATGAATTTCTGCAACAACGGCGAAGTTGCAAAACGATGACGACAACGATGCTAGTGTTGATGCATCAACATCTCTTATTGCAAAAAAATTCTGCAACATCCTTCGTGTTGCAAAAGCCTTTTCTGCGACATCATCTATGTCAAAAAGTTCGAAAAAATTCTGCAACACAACCTCTGTTGCAATAGTGAGGAACACAGAGTGTGATCCTTCGGAGGGAAAGGTTCTGCAACATTGCCTATGTTGTAATAGTTGAGGACGAGGTTGGGTCAGATGTCGTCAGATCTAACGGTTGCCAAGGGGGCGGATCTTTCCGGCCGATGCGTAGCAAGCCCTCGTACATTTGAAATAAAAAGAGTACATGAATTTGAAAAAAGATCACAAATTTGATGAAGGTTCACATATTCGAGAAAAAGGTTCACTAATTTATTCAAAAAATGGAGAAAAAAAGGGGAAAAACGAACAAAAACTAGTAGAAAAGTCTCATCTCATCAGAAAAACGTAGGAAAAAACATGTACAAGAAGCAGCTTATAGCTAACCGGAGCTCGCTGGAGCGTTACATGGGCCGACCCAGGATGGGTGCGCGTTTAGTTTTGTGTTTTGTTTAGTTTTCCTATTTTCACGTTTGTTTTTCCTTTTTACTTTTCATTTTTAAATTTTCCTGCATGATTTCTTTTGGGTTTTTCTTCATTTTCCAGTTTTATGTTCATGTTTTTATTCTTTTTCAAGTTTTATTCCTAATTTTTTAATTCTATATTTTTTAAATTAATGTCTATTTGTCAAATTCGTGACTTTTAAAACTTTTTATACAATTTCGAATTCACAAACATTGTTTGAACTTGTGAACGTTTTCCAAATTTGTGCACATTTTTTGAATTCATGAACTTATTTTAATTTCATGGACATTATTAGAATTCGTGAACTTTTTCAACATTTTTTGAATTCATGAACTTTATTTGATTTTATGAGCAATTTTTGAACTCATGAACTTTTTTTCAAATCTGTGAATGTTTTTGCACTTCACAACTTTGTTAAATTCGTGATTTTTTAAAAAATTTGTGAACACTTTTTGAATTCATAAACTATTGAACATTTAAATTCTTGAACATTCTTTGATTGTGAAGTTTTTTAGAATTCATGAGCATATATTTGAATTTTGCGGCAGTGTTTTTGAATTAGAAAACCGACCCAGGTAAAAGAAACCAAGTGTAAAAAAAAGGAACCCGCGCTCCTGGGCCAGCCCATTAGCTAGATGTTGTGAGCGCTCCCCTTATACTTATGGCATGAAGCGATACATATCACTGCCTGCTTAAGGCGCCGAATAGGGATTGGTGGGAAGATCTACATGGTTTTCTTCCTCGTTCGTCGCCAGTTTCGGGCATTTGGAATCATATATACTTAAGTGATTGATCTCCACTACTTCTGTTTATCTCAACATGCATACATACCACATCATCAACTTCTCTACTTTCATTTCTCTCAACATGGATCTCCACATCACCATCGACGAGATCGCGGAACACGCCAGATTCTGCAGCGCAGCATCCACCGATTTCACCGTGTCTAAACCAAGGGGCACCGCGGAAACGGCGCGGCGTGTGCAACCATGCTTCAGTTTTGGCTCGCCGAGTTGAGCCTGCCCAAGCTGCGGCCGTCTGTGGAAGGCAGTCGTGGAACGTGCTAGGCAGAAAGCAGCCTGTGTTAACTAACCTACCTGCGACTACGAGATTATACGTGTGGCCGTACGAAGTGACTAGGACTTTTCTCTCAGAAAAAAGTGACTAGGACTTGGGTCACTTCAAGGCCGACGGAACAAGTGAACGATCGACGGAGCGACGGAGCGAGCCCACTGGGTTTGACTCTATGCCTCGTTCTTCCACGGACACAGCCGCCCCCCTTGGCCTTGGGTGTGGTGTCAGGTAGTTTCGCGCATAAGGAAAAGAAAGGCGATCGCGATCTTGTCTGCCAGCGAGTGCATCCTTCCGCAGCCGCCCTCCGACGGCTCTCCGCTGACGGTCGTTGGTAGTAAGGTGGGTCGTCGGAGACATATATGTGCATTGTTTTAGGTATAGTTGTTTAGGTTTTTAGGTTATTTATCGTCTTTCTCTGGGACAACATTAGCGATTAAACTAGAAAAATTCAGATCCTTTTCTGACGAGGCGGTCAATCGTATGATTGGGGGTGGATTTAAATACCAGTCTGTCTAAGCAACGACGGCGTGGTGGCGGGGACATCTTTGTGGTGAACTTGTGTCATCGGGCTCTGTTGCGACGACGTTTACTCTAACGCCGGCGCAGAGCTTGAGAGGTAGCACAGGAGCGGACGCAGATTATGGTCTCCATCGACGACATTTGAAAGATATTGGATCGTATGTTGGATTTGTGTATAGATGGCAGGTATGGTTTCCTCCTCCACATCTTAGTCGTGTGTCGATGACATTTATGAAGTTCGATGGCATGTCTGGAGTGTTGCCCCGGTCTGACGGACGGTAATGGTTTGCCTTTGATGAGCCACCTTAGGTCCACAAAGTTGCACATGGAGCCGCTTCAAGTTCGGGTGAGAAGGTGATCCGTCATATTTTTTATAGCTGTTGTGCTGATGTCAAAGACAGATGACAGGCGTGGTTTCAAGTTCAGAGGATTCTTTAGTCTTAATTGTAATTTTTTTACTTAGTTGGTGTTCTTTTGTGCAAATGCTAGCATTTTGTTGCCTTTTTAGATTTGTTGGTTAGGTTTATGTTTGTTGTATTGTATAATTTTTATTATGATATAAATGAGAATATATTACCATGTACTCCCTCCGTCTTATAATGTAAGAAAAATGTTTAGATCATGGCATGAAGGGAGTAGAAGATAGTTGTTTCGCACATGCAGTTATTAGCTTTATGATTCAGCTGATCAATTAGACCAACTTTAATGGGACAACCTATTTCGTCCGCCTGCGTCTGTTTGCATCGGCGCGGATAAAAGTGGCGGCCCAATGCGCCGACCCAAACCCATATCACGTCTGCTTCGCGTCCGCGCTGACGCATTTGCGGTCTAAATTTGCGCCTTAAATATGGCGACGCGGACGCGGAACAGACGCCACGCGCGTTCTCTCAGCGTCCGCCGCGTCTCCATCTGGCGGCCGTCCAACTACCCGCTGCCTACGCGGTCAGCTTATTTTATGATCACAGACCCACGCGTCAGCGACGGCGATCGTCCTTTTTTAAGCCGACCGTGCGGCGGGGCCGTCTTCATCCAAACTCATTGTCCACATCTAGCCAGCTCTGCTCCCCCATCGCCAATAAACCCTAGCCACCACCGCCACAGCGAGATGGGGCTCACATGGCAGATGGGGCAGCTACATAGTGCTGCCTTCATTGTACATGCCCTGACAGGCTTAAACTTGCTACTCACTTCATATGCGATGTGAAGGATATAATACATATAAATTTGTTCATTATGGATCGTCCGACCAGGATGTATTTTCTTTATTTTTTGCGCCAAAAGAAGCTACTGTCGACGAGATTTTTAAAATTAGCGAAGTGTCCTTTTCATATACTGGCAGCGAGAGGCAGCGATCGAAGGCATCAGCGGTTACATCATGGGCAAATGCTGACGCGTGAGTCGTTCGTGGCGGACTCCTGCACGTTTGCACATGCATAGGCGCCTCTTTTGTCTGGGAGCGAAGCACTTGGAACTTTGGAACCAGGTTTCAAGCTGAGGGCGGAAAGGACGAAACCCGTGGGAGGTTTGGGTTTGCATAGGGCGGCCGACGCTGTTTCAGTTCCCACGTTGCTTTCTCTGCAGCGGCTCCACTGTCCAGTCGTCTTCCTATCTTCTTGTTTTCTTTTCCGGGAGTGGGCTCCAACCTTCTTGCTAATGGATCTAATTAACACCAACATTATCCTAACACGTAGCTAGGGCAAAAGCATGTTGTACATGCCAAGTTAGTGCCACATCACTTGACGAGGGGCATATCTCATAGCTTAACTTGCGCATGTATAGTTGCACGAGGTTTACCCGAAATTATTTCTTCTTTTTTCTGTGAATTGAAAACAGCATGCACAGGCTACTAGTCGTCGAGGGGGTTCCTTTGGATCCATTTCACATTGATAACGCACACTCTTCCACACATTGCCCCAAATGCCTCTGGACGATCACAATGTCTGGCAATTTGTCATGTATTTGATCCCGCCGAGGTACTTCTTATGTTCTCTACTTGCAAACAGAAATGACAACACGTGTGCCCGAGAGAGTGAGGATTTTAGTTTTGCTCCCGTCCTTCATGGAACTCTTTATTTTTTTTCAAAAAAGTTAAAAGGTGTGTTTATGATTTATTTATTTTTTGACTTGAACAACACGAGTTCTACTTTTACATTAAAAAATAGAAGTTTTAGAAAAACTCAGTTAAGCCAAGGGGGAAACCCAACGGGCACCGAGAAACTCATGTACAAGAACCTGAAAGAGAAAGATCCCAGCCTACGTCTACGTGCCCCTGGCAGCCACCGCCCTTGTGGCCTCGTAGAACATCTTGATCTCATCTTTAATCAGTCTAGCAAGCGCGATCGCGACAACTCTTTGTGCTGAAAAACCCTGCGGTTTCTTTCTTTTCCAAATATTCCACGCAATGTAAGTTGCGAGGGTGATCTCCTCCCTGACCTTTTCCTTGGTCCTGCCGCCTGTGCACAACCTAGACCACCATTCTTCAATGGATGTTGTCGAAGAAGCCACTACACCAATCCTGTCATTAGATTGTTGGAACTGCATCCAGACTTCTTTCGTAAAGCAGCAGGTCAAGGTGATGTGACCGGGCGTCTCCTGTTCTTGGTCACAAAGACAACAAAAGTGGTTGTGCGGCAATCCCCTTACTCGTAGTCGATCCGCCGTCCAATTTCTGTTTTGGAGAAACAACCATAAGTAAAATTTTACCTTCCTCTCCATCTTGCCCCTCCGCACCTTGGCCAGTCTATGGCTATCAATCAGCAGTGATACGCGGACGACAGAATTCAGATGATTTACAGACAACACATACATCCAGCCGGACATGCGCATGAATGAGCAGGGTACCGGCCGTTGGATTTCCAAGTCGTGCATAGATCTGGCAAAAGCATCGTGTGTGGAGCAATTTCGGCTATCAATTCTTGCCACAAATTGGGCATCATAAGCAAAGGCGGCCGAGTAGACCCGATTAGCAGTTAGGGTCCAATGGATCATGTCTTTATTGTTCGTAGGAGTCACCATCTATACTCGCTCCCATAGTTGGACAAACTGACTGAGCTGCATTTCCATTGCAATTTTTTGTAACCCTTGCATTCATCTTACATTGTGAACAGACATGAACGTCGCCTAGGGTGTGTGCGCTTCAAAATAATTATGATTTCGGCATAAACAAATACGTAATAAAACTAGTGTTTAATTTGTTGACGCCAACCATTCAGGTACCTCGCGTCGACGTGGCTTGCATGGTTGGCTGGTGACTTGTCGATGACTGGGTCCAGAATGTTAGTGACACACGGGTGTCTGTGTCTGGGTTTACTGTATCTTTCGGAGGTCATTGACGTACGGCGACCTCCACCTCTCGGCATTCAAGCATGACAGTGCGGTGCGATTCACCATCGTCCGTGCACGAGTTGGTCTCGCCTCCGCGGCCGCGTTGCACACCCGACCAGGCAGGGCAGGTCGGCAGGTTCCGGACGGAATCGAGTCCGACCCGTGTGTGCCTGTCCACCTTTTTCTTCTTCTTTTGAACGTAGTGTCTGCCTGTCCACCTTGCGCAGCAAACAAGACCCAAAACCGCGACTTGCGCAGCAAACCAAAACCGCTGTCCCACGCCCAGCCCCAGCCCCGGCCCCCAGGGAAGGAAGGGAAGATCTCGCCACCAAAAACGAAAGAGCATTCATTGCCCGCGGCGAATCTAAGGGCATGTACAATGGTTCTATCTTAGCAATGCCACGTAGGATAAATGATGAGGTGGATGAGAGAGAAATCATAAGAGAAGGCTTGTCTTCTCTTAATTAAGAGAAGGCAAGAGATGATCTCTTAGCACAATATGTCTCACCACATTTTTAGGAATAACTAATTATTGATGATAAGGCTAAGAAATGACTCATTGTAGACATGTTTTTTTGCCATCTCTAAATTACATACAAGATTTAAGATAAGACTACCTTATCGACCATTGTACATGCCCTAATGAACACATTCTAGCCTCGTGCCACTGACACGTGCACCTACGCGACGCGCGGCCCCACCGGGCAGTGCCCGGGATGGGTGCGCTGCGCACCGGGCCAGTCCCCACCGCCGCCCGTGGTTTTCCTTTCGCCGAAGAAAAGCAGGCGAGTTTTGCACGAGCACCCCCGTCTTCCCACGAAACCCCCGATCCCCATCCCGTCTGCAAGCCAAGCCAAGCCCAGGTATAAATGGAGGACGTCTTCCCCTCCCAGAAGACCACCAAACCAGCACACGTCAACGGAACAGCTTAGCAAAATCCCCACCAAGGTGTAGAATATTCCCCAAAACCCCACGTCCCCTCCCTCTGCCGCCGCTCCCACTCCACCAGTGTGCCACCCGGATCGATCGATCGATCGACAGCGATGGACACCCACATCGGCTCCGTCGACGGGCCGTCGCCGGCGGCGGTGAACGGCGCGGTCGGCTGCCCGGCGTCCGCGCCGGGGTGCCCGATCATGTCCTCCCACCCCGTGGTCTCCGCAGGCGAGGCGTCGCTGGGGCGCCACCTGGCGCGCCGCCTCGTGCAGGTCGGCGTCAGCGACGTCTTCGCCGTGCCCGGGGACTTCAACCTCACGCTGCTCGACCACCTCGTCGACGAGCCCGGGCTGCGCCTCGTCGGCTGCTGCAACGAGCTCAACGCTGGCTACGCGGCCGACGGCTACGCGCGGGCCCGCGGCGTCGGCGCCTGCGCGGTCACCTTCACCGTCGGCGGCCTCAGCGTGCTCAACGCCATCGCCGGCGCCTACAGCGAGAACCTGCCCGTCATCTGCATCGCCGGCGGGCCCAACTCCAACGACTACGGCACCAACCGCATCCTCCACCACACCATCGGCATCCCGGACTTCTCGCAGGAGCTGCGCTGCTTCCAGACCGTCACCTGCCACCAGGTACCTACGCACGCGCGTTTCCTCAACATGCATTGCCCCTTCCTCATTCGATTCCTCCCTCTAATTTGTTGACGAGATCTCGTTGTTCTGCTGTTTGTTTGTCGATTCAGGCGGTGGTGACCAACCTGGACGACGCGCACGAGCAGATCGACACGGCCATCGCCACGGCGCTCAGGGAGAGCAAGCCGGTGTACCTCAGCATCAGCTGCAACCTCCCCGGGCTACCTCACCCCACCTTCACCCGTGACCCAGTCCCTTTCTTCCTCGCCCCCAGGTACCAACTGCCCCTACTCTGTTCTTATCCCAAGTCTTCGTTTCCGTGTACGTAGTGCTTTGAATCTGATCAGAGGCTTGTTTCCCGATTATTGTGCCAACACTTTATCTTGGATCATGGAACGTTTCCCCCCAATTTTCTACTCCGTGCTGGGAGCTTAAGATTTTATCACCACAAAAATGTGCCCAGTTGAATCATTAGCGTTGAGAATTTCAGATCGTGAATTTTGGTGTTATCTGTATCTGAAGTGACCGATGCACTTAACAGAGTACTGTTGTAATATGATTGTATTTGAAGCCATCTGATGAACTGAACTGTGTTGTGAACATTTACAGGATGAGCAACAAGATGGGGCTCGAGGCTGCAGTGGAGGCAACCGTCGAGTTCCTGAACAAGGCGGTGAAGCCAGTGCTTGTCGCCGGCCCCAAACTGCGCGTGGCCAAGGCGGGGAAGGCCTTCGTCGACCTTGTGGACGCCAGTGGCTATGCCTATGCTATAATGCCATCGGCCAAGGGCTTTGTGCCAGAGACGCACCCCCACTTCCTCGGCACCTACTGGGGCGCCGTCAGCACGGCCTTCTGCGCCGAGATCGTCGAGTCGGCCGACGCCTACCTCTTCGCAGGCCCCATCTTCAACGACTACAGCTCTGTTGGCTACTCGTTCCTGCTCAAGAAGGACAAGGCCATCATCGTGCAGCCTGAGCGTGTCATCGTCGGGAACGGCCCGGCATTCGGCTGCGTCATGATGAAGGAGTACCTGTCTGCATTGGCCAAGCGGGTTCAGAAGAACACCACCGCCTACGAGAACTACAAGAGGATCTTCGTGCCTGAGGGCCATCCGCTGAAGGGCGAGGCGAACGAGCCGCTGCGTGTCAATGTGCTCTTCAAGCACATCCAGGACATGCTGACGGGTGACAGTGCAGTGCTCGCTGAGACCGGTGACTCCTGGTTCAACTGCCAGAAGCTCAAGCTGCCCGAGGGCTGCGGGTGAGCTTTCCTGATTCTACTTACAATCTTGTGATGGTGCATACTTCCTCCTTGTTTGTCTTGTCTTGTGCTAATTAAGCAGGGTTGGTTGGTTGTTTGCACGCAGGTATGAATTCCAAATGCAGTATGGCTCGATTGGATGGTCAGTGGGTGCATTGCTCGGGTACGCGCAAGGGGCGAGTGACAAGCGTGTCATAGCCTGCATTGGTGATGGGAGCTTCCAGGTGAGATATCCCTCGATCTGATGATCTCTGCTGCCGCGTGCTGCAATCTGTTTGCACTGCGTGCTGACGTCCGGGGAATTCCGTTGTCTGCAGGTGACAGCACAGGATGTGTCAACTATGCTGCGGTGCGAACAGAACAGCATAATCTTCCTGATCAACAATGGCGGGTACACGATCGAGGTGGAGATCCACGACGGGCCTTACAATGTCATCAAGAACTGGAACTACACCGCCCTTGTGGAGGCCATCCACAACGGGGAGGGCAAATGCTGGACTGCCAAGGTAAGCACTGCATTCTTTTGTCCATTGCATAGGCCAATGTAAGCATCAGAAGGTGGAGGCGAGCTTGCGGAACTGCTGCTGATGCATGCTTTTGTGTTGCGCAGGTGAAGTGCGAGGAGGAGCTGACGGCGGCGATAGAGACGGCGCTGGGGGAGAAGAAGGACTCTCTGTGCTTCATCGAGGTGATCGCGCACAAGGACGACACCAGCAAAGAGCTTCTGGAATGGGGCTCCAGGGTCTCTGCTGCCAACTCCAGGCCACCCAACCCCCAGTAGACCAAGCACGCCTGCATCACTAGTAGTCGCAGCCAGCAGCACGTTGCCATCAAATAATGTTGAACAGTTTATCTTTGCTCTTCTGTTATGTTCTTAGTTTTGTGCCTACTAGTTACTGTACTTGTGAGCTGTGGCCATCGCCTGTGTTCTATCCTGCCAATGCTAAGAAGATCATGAGATATTTTTAGCTTGCCCCAGCTATTTGTGTGTGTGTGCCTTTTTCTTTCAAAATGTGCTTGCCAATGTAGTTGAAAATCACGAGCTACTCCTGAGTGGCTCCTTGAGGAATCTAGAAGCGCAATGCTACATGCATGAACACAGAATCTTGCAGATAGGATACTTTTGGTAAGAAATTGAGCTGATAGTGGTAGCTAGTAGTGCAACTTTTGGAGCAGTTCGGCCCTTTTTCTAGAAAACAGGTACTAATTCTGGAGCAAGTAGGCTTGGCGCTTTGCTCTCGGCAAAGGAAAGCCCTGCGTACGTATACATGCATCTGCTGCATCTCCTGGAGCTACTGTGTTTGTTTGTGGGTTTTGATATTGCCACCTTGTGCTGCTTTCGCCGGCTAAAAGACGGACAGCGTGGCAACGGATCGGCCAATCAGCCATTTAATCACCTATAAAAGCGAAAGGCATGCCCTGCGTTTATGTGGGAGCCACACCGCAAATATCAGAGTCTGCTTTTTGAGTAGAAAAGTGAGATAACGACAACCTTTGAAGTTTCCGCACGTAACAAGGACACGGGACAGGGTATCCGCCGCTACGTGGTGTGGTTCATCTGCCCCTTGTTTTCAATGCGTCACAGCATCTCCAGCAGCCCCAAGACGCCCTCAAAGCCACTTTTTGGACGCCGGCAATAAAATATCCTCCACTCACGTCCCCAAAGTCTCGCTTTTCACGGCATTTAGAGAAAATTGACGCCGTCAGTCCCATCCCAAACCCAGCCCCCGGGGAGCAGCTGGGCGTGCCGGCGATGCCTTTTTCTTGCGGTTGGCCCACCGTCGGCCTCCCACAACCTTTCTCCTCTCGCCTGCTCCTCTCTCTCTCTCTCGAGCGCGGAGCGCGTCGGCGCGGGGCAGAGCGGCGTCCAGCTCAGACGCGTGTGGTCGGCGTCCGGCGTGCTCGAGGCGAAGGCCAGCCCCAAATCCCTCTCTAGCGCTTCGTAGCTGTCCGGGAAGGCGGCTGGCAAGCCAGCGGCAGGGCGAGCTCGGGCGAGGACGAGCGGGGCCGCGTGCGAGGCAACGCGGCACGGGGCCGGGTAGCGGGAGGTGCGGGGGACCCGACGACGAAGGACCGGGGCGCAGCCGGTCCGGGATGAGGCGGGCACGTCGACGGAGGCTCCTGCCACCTCGGAGCAGCAGCCGGCTCGGGAGCAGGGCCGGACGTGGGCGCGCGAGATGGCGTGGCTGGGCGCCGAGGGCTCGGGCGGAGGCCGGGCCAGTGCGAAGACGGCCGAGGCGCGGGCGGAGCCGGCCGGCGCAGGAGCGGAGGCCAAGCGGGGCGGCGCAGACCTGTGCGGAGTCGGGTCCAATGCAGGCGCAGGACGAAGCGACCACAGCGAAGCGAGCGCGTTGACGCCGGGGCCGAAGATGCAGGGCGTGCGATGGAGGAGCGAAGAGGCACGGTCGGAGCATGCTTGAGCTGACCGACCGTTCGCGTGGACGCCGCCGGTGTGGCTGGCCGCCTGTGCTCAAACGAGCCAAGCTAGCTAGTTAGCAAGCGCGTACACAGCTGAATCGATTGGCTATGCTCTGCTAGCTAGCTAGCTGGGCACGAGTACTTGTACTCATAGGGACGGAGGTGGCCAGCGAACCCTCGTGCGGAGGAGCGAGCTCGGCGGCGAGGCCGGGCCGGCCGTGGTTGAGGCGGGCGCGGCCTGGGCACGGCTTGGGGATGAACACGGCTGGAAACATTTTCACTCATAGACCAAAATTTTCGCCGGCAGCCTCCGAGCGGCGAAAAAATACCTCCTGGGGGGCTCAACGGCTGGAGATACTCTCACGCTAGTTCAGATTATGGAAGAGTTAAAAGCACCCTAGGTAACCCAACTTGCATGGAATGTGATGATTTACTCCGAAACTTGTAAAATGCAATTTCATCCTGCCCCAGTGCAATGTGATGATTTAGTCTGAAATTTGTAAAATGCAACTCCACCATACACCAGCTTGCACCGAATGTGTTGATTTGGTCCCTGGCCTATCACAACGCGACAATTGGCAGCCAGGTGACCGGACCGGTCGTAGCCTGCACTTTAGCGGAAAACACCCTGTCGTTTTGTCTAATTAACTCACACTATAGGGGCACCTGAATCAAATCTGTCTCAAATCCCCTTCGCGCCCGCCCATTGTTTCCCTGTTGTGTTCCCCATCTCCAGCTCCCCGCTCCTAGCTCGCCGCCGCCAGCAAGCTTTCAGCCGCAGTCCAGCTCGCCCTCATGGTCTCCTGGGATGATCTATCGAGCTCCTCGTTTGACGGCGACTCCGTCACCAGTTAGGTTTGCCCCCTTGGTGATGCAGCTAGGGTTAGGGTTAGGTTCAGGTTGGAAAATTAGGAATTTGACTGAAGAGGCCTATTTATTTTGTTGTAGGCACCTGCCACCATTTTCTGCTCAAAATGGAGAGGCCTTGCTACCGAATTTGCTTCTAGATGTGAGCACCTAGCTGTGTGTGAGAAACTGCTGGCATTTTGTTCAGTGGATAGTGATAGAAGGTTCTTGATGTCTACTACACAACCTTCTTCTTGTAGATGTTGTTGGGCCTCCAAGTGCAGAGGTTTGTAGGACAGCAACAAATTTCCCTCAAGTGGATGATCTATCAATCCGTGGGAGGCATAGGATGAAGATGGTCTCTCTCAAGCAACCCTGCACCCAAATAACAAAGAGTCTCTTGTGTCCCCAACACACCCAATACAATGGTAAATTGTATAGGTGCACTAGTTTGGCGAAGAGATGGTGATACAAGTGCAATATGGATGGTAGATAATGCTTTTTGTAATATGAAAATATAAAAACAGCAACGTAGCAAATGGTAAAAGTGAGCACAAATGGTATTGCAATGCTAGGAAACAAGGCCTAAGGTTCATACTTTCACTAGTGCAAGTTCTCTCAACAATAGTAACATAATTGGATCATATAACTATCCCTGAACATGCAACAAAGAGTCACTCCAAAGTCACTAATAGCGGAGAACAAACGAAGAGACTATTGTAGGGTACGAAACCACCTCAAAGTTATTCTTTCGGATCGATCTATTCAAGAGTTCGTACTAGAATAACACCTTAAGACACATATCAACCAAAACCCTAATGTCACCTAGATACTCCAATGTCACCTCAAGTATCCGTGGGTATGATTATACGATATGCATCAAACAATCTCAGATTCATCTATTCAACCAACACAAAGTACTTCAAAGAGTGCCCCAAAGTTTCTACCGGAGAGTCAAGACGAAAACGTGTGCCAACCCCTATGCATAAGTTCACGAGGTCACGAAACTCGCAAGTTGATCACCAAAACATACATCAAGTCGATCACGTGATATCCCATTGTCATCATAGATAAGCACATGCAAGACATACATCAAGTGTTCTCAAATCCTTAAAGACTCAATCCGATAAGATAACTTCAAAGGGAAAACTCAATCCATTACAAGAGAGTAGAGGGGGAGAAACTGTTGGGGAACATAGTAATTTCAAAAAATTTCCTACGCACACGCAAGATCATGGTGATGCATAGCAACGAGAGGGGAGAGTATTGTCCACATACCCTCGTAGACCGAAAGCGGAAGCGTTATGACAACGCGGTTGATGTAGTCGTACGTCTTCACGGCCCGACCGATCAAGCACAGAAACTACGACACCTCCGAGTTCTAGCACACATTCAACTCGATGACGATCCCCAGACTCCGATCCAACAAAGTGTCGGGGAAGAGTTCCATCAACACGACGGCGTGGTGATGATCTTGATGTTCTACTATCACAGGGCTTCGCCTAAGCACCGCTACAATATTATCGAGGATTATGGTGGAGGGGGGCACCGCACACGGCTAAGAGAACGATCACGAAGATCAACTTGTGTGTCTAGAGGTGCCCCCTGCCCCCGTATATAAAGGAGCAAGGGGGAGGCCGGCCGGCCCTTGGGGCGCGCCAAGGAGGGGGGGAGTCCTCCTCCTAGTAGGAGTAGGACTCCCCTTTCCTAGTCCAACTAGGAAGAGAGAAGGGGGAAGGAAAGAGAGGGATAGGGAGAGGGAAAGAGGGGTCGCGCCCCCCTCCCCTAGTCCAATTCGGACTCCTCATGGGAGGGGGCGCGCCACCTCCTGGGCTGCTGCCCTCTCTCTTCCCTCATGCCCACTAAGGCCCAATACTTCCCCGGGGGGTTCCGGTAACCCTTCCGGCACTCCGGTTTTCTCCGAAATCACCCGAAACACTTCCGGTGTCCGAATATAGCCGTCCAATATATCGATCTTTATGTCTCGACCATTTCGAGACTCCTCTTCATGTCCGTGATCACATCCGGGACTCCGAACAACCTTCGGTACATCAAAATATACAAACTCATAATGAAACTGTCATCGTAATGTTAAGCATGCGGACCCTACGGGTTCGAGAACAATGTAGACATGACCGAGACACGTCTCCGGTCAATAACCAATAGCGGAACCTGGATGCTCATATTGGCTCCTACATATTCTACTAAGATCTTTATCGGTCAGACCGCATAACAACATACGTTGTTCCCTTTATCATCGGTATGTTACTTGCCCGAGATTCGATCGTCGGTATCTCAATACCTAGTTCAATCTCGTTACCGGCAAGTCTCTTTACTCGTTCCATAATACATCATCTCGCAACTAACTCATTAGTTGCATTGCTTGCAAGGCTTAAGTGATGTGCATTACCGAGAGGGTCCAGAGATACCTCTCCGACAATCAGAGCGACAAATCCTAATCTCGAAATACGCCAACCCAACATGTACCTTTGGAGACACCTGTAGAGCACCTTTATAATCACCCAGTTACGTTGTGACGTTTGGTAGCACACAAAGTGTTCCTCCGGTAAACGGGAGTTGCATAATCTCATAGTCATAGGAACATGTATAAGTCATGAAGAAAGCAATAGCAACAAACTAAACGATCAAGTGCTAAGCTAACGGAATGGGTCAAGTCAATCACATCATTCTCCTAATGATGTGATCCCGTTAATCAAATGACAACTCATGTCTATGGTTAGGAAACTTAATCATCTTTGATCAACGAGCTAGTCAAGTAGAGGCATACTAGTGACACTCTGTTTGTCTATGTATTCACACATGTATTATGTTTCCGGTTAATAAAATTCTAGCATGAATAATAAACATTTATCATGAAATAAGGAAATAAATAATAACTTTATTATTGCCTCTAGGGCATATTTCCTTCAGTCTCCCACTTGCACTAGAGTCAATAATCTAGATCACATCGCCATGTGATTTAACATCAATAGTTCACATCACCATGTGATTAACACCCATAGTTCACATCGTCATGTGACCAACACCCAAAGGGTTTACTAGAGTCAATAATCTAGTTCACATCGCTATGTGATTAACACCCAAAGAGTACTAAGGTGTGATCATGTTTTGCTTGTGAGACAAGTTTAGTCAACGGGTCTGCAACATTCAGATCCGTATGTATTTTGCAAATTTCTATGTCAACAATGCTCTGCACGGAGCTACTCTAACTAATTGCTCCCACTTTCAATATGTATCCAGATTGAGACTTAGAGTTATCTGGATCAGTGTCAAAACTTGCATCGTCGTAACCCTTTACGACGAACCTTTTGCCATCTCCATAATCGGGAAACATATCCTTATTCCACTAAGGATAATTTTGACCAATGTCCAGTGATCTACTCCTAGATCACTATTGTACTCCCTTGCCAAACTCAGGGCAAGGTATACAATAGGTCTGGTACACAGCATGGCATACTTTATAGAACCTATGGCTGAGGCATAGGGAATGCCTTTCATTGTCTCTCTATCTTCTGTCGTGGTCGGGTTTTGAGTCTTACTCAATTTCACACCTTGTAACACAGGCAAGAACTCTTTCTTTGACTGTTCCATTTTGAACTATTTCAAAATCTTGTCAAGGTATGTACTCATTGAAAAAACTTATCAAGCGTCTTGATCTATCTCTATAGATCTTGATGCTCAATATGTAAGCAGCTTCTCCGAGGTCTTTGTTTGAAAAACTTCTTTCAAACACTCCTTTATGCTTTGCAGAATAATTCTACATTATTTCCGATCAACAATATGTCATTCACATATACTTATCAGAAATGCTGTAGTACTCCCACTCACTTTCTTGTAAATACAGGCTTCACCGCAAGTCTGTATAAAACTATATACTTTGATCAATTCATCAAAGCGTATATTCCAACTCTGAGATGCTTGCACCAGTCCATAGATGGATCGCTGGAGTTTGCACATTTTGTTAACACCTTTAGGATTGACAAAACCTTCTAGTTGCATCATATACAACTCTTCTTTAAGAAATCCATTAAGGATTGCAGTTTTGTTATCCATTTGCCAGATTTCATAAAATGTGGCAATTTGCTAACATGATTTGGACAGACTTAAGCATCGCTACGAGTGAGAAGGTCTCATTGTAGTCAACTCCTTGAACTTTGTCAAAAACCTTTTTCTACAAGTCTAGCTTTGTAGATAGTAACACTACTATCAGCGTCAGTCTTCCTCTTGAAGATCCATTTAATTTCAATGGCTTGCCGATCATCGGGCAAGTCAACCAAAGTCCATACTTTGTTCTCATACATGGATCCTATCTCTGATTTCATGGCCTCAAGCCATTTCGCGGAATCTGGGCTCATCATCGCTTCCTCATAGTTCGTAGGCTCGTCATGGCCAAGTAACATGACCTCCAGAACAGGATTACCGTACCACTCTGGTGCGGATCTCACTCTGGTTTACCTACGAGGTTTCGGTAGTAACTTGATCTGAAGTTAGATGATCTTCATCATTAGCTTCCTCACTAATTTGTGTAGTAGTCACAGGAACAGATTTCTGTGATGAACTACTTTCCAATAAGGGAGCAGGTACAGTTACCTCATCAAGTTCTACTTTCCTCCCACTCACTTCTTTCGAGAGAAACTCCTTCTCTAGAAAGACTCCGAATTTAGCAACAAAAGTCTTGCCTTCGGATCTGTGATAGAAGGTGTACCCAACAGTCTCCTTTGGGTATCCTATGAAGACACATTTCTCCGATTTGGGTTTGAGCTTATCAGGATGAAACCTTTTCATATAAGCATCACAACCCCAAACTTTAAGAAACGACAGGTTAGGTTTCTTGCCAAACCATAGTCCATACGGTGTTGTCTCAACGGATTTAGATGGTGCCCTATTTAATGTGAATGCAGCTGTCTCTAATGCATAACCCCAAAATGATAGTGGTAGATCGGTAAGAGACATCATAGATCGCACCATATCTAATAAAGTACGGTTATGAAGTTCGGACACACCATTACACTGTGGTGTTCCAGGTGGCGTGAGTAGTGAAACTATTTCACATTGTTTTAACTGAAGGCCAAACTCTTAACTCAAATATTTTACCTCTGCGATCATATCGTAGAAACTTTTATTTTCTTGTTACGATGATTCTCCACTTCACTCTGAAATTCTTTGAACTTTTCAAATGTTTCAGACTTGTGTTTCATTAAGTAGATATACCCATATCTGCTCAAATCATCTGTGAAGGTCAGAAAATAACGATACTTTCCGTAAGCCTTAACACTCATCGGACCGCATACATCAGTATGTATTATTTCCAATAAGTCAGTTGCTCGCTCCATTGTTCCGGAGAACGTAGTCTTAGTCATCTTGCCCATGAGGCATGGTTCGCAAGCATCAAGTGATTCATAATCAAGTGATTCCAAATGTCCATCAGCATGGAGTTTCTTCATGCGCTTTACACCAATATGACCTAAACGGCAGTGCCACAAATAAGTTGCACTATCATTATTAACTTTGCATCTTTTGGTTTCAAGATTATGAATATGTGTATCACTACGATCGAGATCTAACGAACCATTTTCATTGGGTGTGTAACCATATAAGGTTTTATTCATGTAAACAGAACAACAATTTATTCTCTTACTTAAATGAATAACCGTATTGCAATAAACATGATCCAATCATATTCATGCTCAACGCAAACACTAAATAACATTTATTTTAGGTATAACACTAATCCCGAAAGTACAGGGAGTGTGCGATGATGATCATATCAATCTTGGAACCATTTCCAATACACATCGTCACTTCACCCTTAACTAGTCTCTCTTCATTCTGCAACTCCTGTTTTGAGCTACTATTCTTAGCAACTGAACCAGTATCAAATACCGAGGGGTTGCTATAAACACTAGTAAAGTACACATCAATAACCTGTATATCAAATATACCCTTGTTCACTTTGCCATCTTTCTTATCCACTAGACATTCAGGGCATTTTCGCTTCCAATGACCAGGCCCTTTGTAGTAGAAGCACTTAGTCTCAGGCTTAGGTCCAGACTTGGGCTTCTTCACTTGAGCAGCAACTTTCTTGCCGTTCTTCTTGAAGTTCCCTTTCTTTCCCTTGGCCCTTTTCTTGAAACTAGTGGTCTTGTTAATCATCAACACTTGATGCTCTTTCTTGATTTCTACCTTCATCGATTTCATCATCATGAAAAGCTCGGGAATCATTTACGTCATCCCTTGCATACTATAGTTCATCACGAAGTTCTACTAACTTGGTGATGGTGACTAGAGAATTCTGTCAATCACTATTTTATCTGGAAGATTAACTCCCACTTGATTCAAGCGATTGTAGTACCCAGATAATCTGAGCACATGCTCACTGCTTGAGCTATTCTCCTCCATCTTTTAGCTATAGAACTTGTTGGAGACTTTATATCTCTCAACTCGGGTATTTGCTTGAAATATTAACTTCAACTCCTGGAACATCTTATATGATCCATGACGTTCAAAACGTCTTTGAAGTCCCGATTCTAAGCTGTTAAGCATGGTGCACTAAACTATCAAGTAGTCATCATATTGAGCTAGCCAAACATTCATAACGTCTGCATTTGCTCCTGCAATAGGTCAGTCACCTAGCGGTGCATCAAGGACATAATTCTTTTGTGCAGCAATGAGGATAAACCTCAGATCACGGATCCAATCCGCATCATTGCCACTAACATTTTTCAACTTAGTTTTCTCTAGGAACATATAAAAATTAAACGGGGAGCAACATCGTGAGCTATTGATCTACAACATAGATATGCTAATACTACCAGGACTAAGTTCATGATAAATTAAAGTTCAATTAATCATATTACTTAAGAACTCCCACTTAGATAGACATCCCTCTAATCATCTAAGTGATCACATGATCCAAATCAACTAAACCATAACCGATCATCACGTGAAATGGAGTAGTTTTCAATGGTGAACATCACTATGTTGATCATATCTACTATATGATTCACGCTTGACCTTTTGGTCTCAGTGTTCCGAGGCCATATCTGCATATGCTAGGCTCGTCAAGTTTAGCCTGAGTATTCTGCGTGTGCAAAACTGGCTTGCACCCGTTGTAGATGGATGTAGAGCTTATCACACCCGATCATCACGTGGTGTATGGGCACGACGAACTTTGACAATGGTGCATACTCAGGGAGAACACTTTTTATCTTGAAATTTAGTGAGAGATTATCTTAGAAAGCTACCGTCGAACTAAGCAAAATAAGATGCATAAAAGATAAACATCACATGCAATCAAAATATGTGACATGATATGGCCATCATCATCTTGTGCCTTTGATCTCCATCTCCAAAGCATCGTCATGATTTCCATCGTCACCGGCATGACACCATGATCTCCATCATCTTGATCTATATCAATGTGTCGTCACATGGTCGTCTCGTCAACTATTGCTCTTGCAACTATTGCTATCGCATAGCGATAAAGTAAAGCAATTATTTGGCGCTTGCATCTTATGCAATAAAGAGACAACCATAAGGCTTCTGCCAGTTGCCGATAACTTCAACAAAACATGATCATCTTATACAACAACTTTTATCTCATCACGTCTTGACCATATCACATCACAACATGCCCCGCAAAAACAAGTTAGACGTCCTCTACTTTGTTGTTGCAAGTTTTACGTGGCTGCTACGGGCTTAAGCAAGAACCAATCTTACCTACGCATCAAAACCACAACGATAGTTTGTCAAGTTGGTGCTGTTTTAACCTTCGCAAGGACCGGGCGTAGCCACAATTGGTTCAACTAAAGTTGGAGAAACTGACATCCGCCAGCCACCTGTGTGCAAAGCACGTTAGTAGAACCAGTCTCGCGTAAGCGTACGCATAATGTCGGTCCGGGCTGCTTCATCCAACAATTCCGCCGAACCAAAGTATGACATGTTGGTAAGCAGTATGACTTATATCGCCCACAACTCACTTGTGTTCTACTCGTGCATATAACATCAACGAATAAAACCTAGGCTCGGATGCCACTGTTGGGGAACGTAGTAATTTCAAAAAATTTCCTACGCACACGCAAGATCATGGTGATGCATAGCAATGAGAGGGGAGAGTATTGTCCACGTACCCTCGTAGACCGAAAGCGGAAGCGTTATGACAACGCGGTTGATGTAGTCGTACGTCTTCACGGCCCGACCGATCAAGCACCGAAACTATGACACCTCCGAGTTCTAGCACACGTTCAGCTCGATGACGATCCCCAGACTCCGATCCAACAAAGTGTCGGGGAAGAGTTCCGTCAACACGACGGCGTGGTGATGATCTTGATGTTCTACTGTCGCAGGGCTTCGCCTATGCACCCGCTACAATATTATCGAGGATTATGGTGGAGGGGGCACCGCACACGGCTAAGAGAACGATCACGAAGATCAACTTGTGTGTCTAGAGGTGCCCCCTGCCACCGTATATAAAGGAGCAAGGGGGGAGGCCGGCCGGCCCTTGGGGTGCGCCAAGGAGGGGGGAGTCCTCCTCCTAGTAGGAGTAGGACTCCCCTTTCCTAGTCCAACTAGGAAGAGAGAAGGGGGAAGGAAAGAGAGGGAGAGGGAGAGAGCAAGAGGGGCCGCGCCCCCCTCCCCTAGTCCAATTCGGACTCCTCATGGGAGGGGGCGCGCCACCTCCTGGGCTGCTGCCCTCTCTCTCCCCTCAGGCTCACTAAGGCCCAATACTTCCCCGGGGGGTTCTGGTAACCCTTCCAGCACTCCTGTTTTCTCCGAAATCACCCGAAACACTTCCGGTGTCCGAATATAGCCGTCCAATATAGCGATCTTTATGTCTCGACCATTTCGAGACTCCTTGTCATGTCCGTGATCACATCCGGGACTCCGAACAACCTTCAGTACATCAAAATATATAAACTCATAATGAAACTTTCATCGTAACGTTAAGCGTGCGGACCCTAGGGTTCGAGAACAATGTAGACATGACCGAGACACGTCTCCGGTCAATAACCAATAGCGGAACCTGGATGCTTATATTGGCTCCTACATATTCTATGAAGATCTTTATCGGTCAGACCGCATAACAACATACGTTGTTCCCTTTGTCATCGGTATGTTACTTGCTCGAGATTCGATCGTCGGTATCTCAATACCTAGTTCAATCTCATTACCGGCAAGTCTCTTTACTCGTTCCGTAATACATCATCTCACAACTAACTCATTAGTTGCATTGCTTGCAACGCTTACGTGATGTGCATTACCAAGAGGGCCCAGAGATACCTCTCCGACAATCAGAGCGACAAATCCTAATCTCGAAATACGCCAACCCAACATGTACCTTTGGAGACACCTGTAGAGCACCTTTATAATCACCCAGTTACGTTGTGACGTTTGGTAGCACACAAAGTGTTCCTCCGGTAAACAGGAGTTGCATAATCTCATAGTCATAGGAACATGTATAAGTCATGAAGAAAGCAATAGCAACAAACTAAACGATCGAGTGCTAAGCTAACGGAATGGGTCAAGTCAATCACATCATTCTCCTAATGATGTGATCCCGTTAATCAAATGACAACTCATGTCTATGGTTAGGAAACTTAATCATCTTTGATCAACGAGCTAGTCAAGTAGAGGCATACTAGTGACACTTTGTTTGTCTATGTATTCACACATGTATTATGTTTCCGATTAATACAATTCTAGCATGAATAATAAACATTTATCATGAAATAAGGAAATAAATAATAACTTTATTATTGCCTCTAGGGCATATTTCCTTCAGAAACATCATAAGATCCAACTATAATAGCAAAGCTCGTGATACATCAAGATCGTATCACCTCAAGAACACGAGAGAGAGAGAGAGATCAAACACATAGCTATTGGTACATACCCTCAGCCCCGAGGGTGAACTACTCCCTCCTCGTCATGGAGAGCATCGGGATGATGAAGATGGCCACCGGTGAGGGATTCCCCCTCCGGCAGGGTGCCAGAACGGGTCTAGATTGGTTTTCGGTGGCTATGGAGGCTTCTGGCGGCGGAACTCCCGCTCATGTTTTTAGGGTATATGGACATATATAGGCGAAAGAAGTCGGTCAGGGGAGCCACGAGGGGCCCACGAGGGTGGGGGTGCGCCCAGGGGGTAGGGCGCGCCTCCCTGCCTCGTGGCTTCCTCGAAGCTTCCCTGACGTCTACTCCAAGTCTCCTGGATTGCTTCCGTTCCAAAAATAACTCTCCCGAAGGTTTCATTCCGTTTGGACTCTGTATGGTATTCATTTTCTGTAAAACTCAAAAACAAGGAAAAAAACAGAAACAGGCACTGGGCTCTAGGTTAATATGTTAGTCCCAAAAATCATATAAAATAGCATATAAATGCATATAAAACATCCAATGTTGATAATATAATAGCATGGAACAATCAAAAATTATAGATACGTTTGAGACGTATCAAGCATCCCCAAGCTTACTTCCTGCTCGTCCTCGAGTAGGTAAATGATAAAAACAAATTTTTTGATGTGGAATGCTTCCTAACATATTTATCCATGTAATTCTCTTTATTGTGGAAAGAATATTCAGATCCATAAGATTCAAGACAAAAGTTTAATATTGACATGAAAACAATAATACTTCAAGCATACTAACAAAGTAATCATGTCTTCTCAAAATAACATGGCCAAAGAAAGCTATCCCTACAAAATCATATAGTCTGGCTATGCTCTATCTTCATCACACAAAAAATTTAAATCAATTACAACCCCGATGACAAGCCAAGCAATTGTTTCGTAATTTTGATGTTCTCAAACTTTTTCAATCTTCACGCAATACATGAGCGTGAGCCATGGATATAGCACTATAGGTGGAATAGAATGGTGGTTGTGGAGAAGACAAAAAGGGAGAAGATAGTCTCACATCAACTAGGCGTATCAACAGGCTATGGAGATGCCCATCAATAGATATCAATGTGAGTGAGTAGGGATTGCCATGCAACGGATGCACTAGAGCTATGAGTGTATGAAAGCTCATCAAAGAAACTAAGTGGGTGTGCATCCAACTCGCTTGCTCACGAAGACCTAGGGAATTTGAGGAAGCCCATCATTGGAATATACAAGCCAAGTTCTATAATCAAAAATTCCCACAAGTATATGAAAGTGACAAAATAAGAGACTCTCTATCATGAAGATCATGGTGCTAATTTGAAGCACAACTATGGAAAAAGGATAGTAACATTGTCCCTTCTCTCTTTTTCTCTCATTCTTTTTTTTGTTTTTATTTGGGCTGTAACGCCCTCGATGCAGCTATATCTCCCACGTGGCGAAGCACGACTTAGAGGCATAACCGCAATGAAAGCAATGTCGCAAGTGAGGTAATCTTCACACAACCCATGTAATACATAAGGGAAAGAGATACATAGTTGGCTTACAATTGCCACTTCACACAATTACATGAATAAGGCACTACATCATCCAAATACAATCAAGGTCCGACTACGGAACCAAAATAAAAGAAGACTACCCCAAAAGCTACACAGATCCCCGATCGACCCCAACTGGGCTCCACTACTGATCAACTAGAACGAAACAACGTAAAGGACAAGATCTTCATCGAGCTCCTCCTTGAGCTTGGTTGCATCACCTGCTCGGTTCAACGGCACCTGCAAGCTGGTTTTGGAAGTATCTGTGAGTCACGGGGACTCAGCAATCTTACACCCTTGCGATCAAGACTATTTAAGCTTATGGGTAAGGTAAAGGTATGAGGTGGAGCTGCAGCAAGCGACTAGCATATATGGTGGCTAACCTATTCGCAAAAGAGAGCGAGAAGAGAAGGCAAAAGCACGGTCGAACAACAATGATCAAAAAGTGATCCTAGAACAACCTACGTCAAGCATAACTCCAACATCGTGTTCACTTCCCGGACTCCGCCGGAAAGAGACCATCACGGTTACACACGCGGTTGATGTATTTTAATTAAGGTCAACTTCAGGTTTTCTACAACCAGACATTAACAAATTCCCATCTGCCCATAACCGCGGGCACGGCTTTCGAAAGTTCAAATCCCTGCAGGGGTGTCCCAACTTAGCCCATCACAAGCTCTCACGGTCAACGAAGGATATTCCTTCTAGCGGGAAGACCCGATCAGGCTTGGAATCCCGGTTACAAGACATTTTGACAATGGTAAAACTAAACCAGCAACACCGCCCGAATGTGCCGACAAATCCCGATAGGAGCTGCACATATCTCGTTCTCAGGGCACACCGGATTGTCGAAGGTACGGGTAGGCCAGCCCAGAGTTGCCCCTGGTGGCCACCGGCAGCTGACAGGTTGGACCAACACTCAGAGGAGCACTGGCCCCGAGGGGGGGGGGTAAAATAATGATGACCCTCAGGAGCGCGACTCCCAAGAAAAAAGAAAAGGCTAGGTGGTGAATGGTAAAACCAAAGTTGGGCATTACTGGAAGAGTTTTATTCAAGGCGAACTGTCAAGGGGTTCCCATTATTACCCAACCGCGTAAGGAACGCAAAATCCGAGAACATAACACCGATATGACGGAAACTAGGGCGGAAAGAGTGGAACAGAACACCAGGCATAAGGTCGAGCCTTCCACCCTTTACCAAGTATATAGATGCATTAATTAAATAATAGATATTGTGATATCCCAACAAGTAAACATGTTCCAACAAGGAACAACATCTCCATGTTCCAACAAGGTACAAACTTCAATCTTCACCTGCAACTAACAACGCTATAAGAGGGGCTGAGCAAAGCGGTAACATAGCCAAACAATGGTTTGCTAGGACAAGGTGGGTTAGAGGCTTGGCATAACAACATGGGAGGCATGATAAGCAAGTGGTAGGTATCGCAACATAGGCATAGCAAAAGAACGAGCATCTAGCAAGCAAAGATAGAAGTGATTTCGAGGGTATGGTCATCTTGCCTGAGATCCCGCAAGGAAGAAGAACAAGTCCATGAAGAAGACAAACGGACGTAGCCAACGTATCCTCACAAATGCAACGTTACCGGGACTAACCCGAAGAAGCAACACCGGAAAGAAGCAAACAACATAGTAAAACATCCACCACATAAACATGACATGATGCACAACCAAGTATGATGCATGTCCGGTTTAAAGATTCATGGCATGGCAAAGTGCACAAACAATCCTACAAATTAAGTGGAGCTCAATATGCAACGAGTTGCATATTGACGGAACACCACATCAATTATTTAGTTCACTCCCAGTTAGGTACTCAACAATATTAAAGGTTGGTTAACATGACAAGAGGTGAAGCATAAAAAATCTATACCATCTAAACAATTTAAATGGGGCCGGATATAACAAACAACAAACCCGGTAAATCCCCATATGCATTAGTAATTTAAAGCAAAAAACAATTTTAACCATTTAAATGTTATTATCATGATGAGAATGACATGTGCAAGTTTATGCAAGTTTTATGAAAATGTTGACAAGAGCATTATATGAAGCATTTGTCATCGTGGCGGAAACGAAAGGGGTGCCACGACAATGATAACGAAACGGTACCACGGCAACGTTCCGGTTCCGACAACTCATTGAGACGTCGGTGCAAAAGAAAATGTGGCGGGAGCGTGCAAAATATGGTGGGGTGATCCCGGTTACCGGGTGTCCCATGAGTTGGCGACAAGGAAACGAGTGACAATTTGGACACGGTGCAAAACCTGAGCATCTCAAACATCGCAAGCATTCGTTCACGGACGTCGTCTCGAGGTTATACCTTCGGAGCGTGCAAAGGGGACGGTTCTCGTTCATAGAGGGAAGTAGACGTTCTCGCGACGGCGGTAGTGGAAGTAGACGTTCTCGCACGCTGTAGGGTCGACGGTAGAGGTTCTCGCGATCTCGGCGACGGTAGTGGAACATGATGATCCGGATAGGGTACTTGGCAACATGCACGTCGTCGGTAGTTGTGCACAATCATTGTCGGACTTTACGGGTTCGAGGTCCTCGGACGTAGTGGTACATGTTCGTTTTTCGGAGAGGTACATGGCGTTCTTCGGTCATAGGTACTTGACGTTTTGCTATCCGGGTCTTCGGCGACGGTCGTTGTACACATGAGGTTGGGGTACTTGTCGGTCCAGGTCTTGACGGAGTAGATGTACATGTTTCTTAGATGAACTTGGCGTAACCGTGCGGTAGTCGAAATTGGCGGTCCGGTGCGGTAACCAACACGTAGGGGTACACTTGTTGAACCGTAACTTGACGAAATCCAAATGGAGGTAGCCGTTTGTTCGGGGACATTGCGACAACAGCAGCAGCCGGAAGTGCTCGCGGGTGAGAGGGTTGGCCCTAGGACCGATGCAGGGAGCAGCAGTGGAGGTCTAGCGATGGGCATGGAGCGGCAAGGCGATGAGGACGAGGCACGTCGGGGCAGCAAGGCGGAGCAGAGGCGGAGGCGCCTGGCACAGGGACTTGGCGCGGCGACTCCTCGACGCAGGGAGCAGCGGCTGCAGGCTGGAGCCATGCGGGCGGCGGGGCGGCGATGAGCGCTGGCGAAGACGGTGAAGCAGGGCAGCAACATGACTTGACGCGACTCCGGCGAGGGAAGAAAGTAGTAGGAGGCGGCGGGGCTTGACGGATCCGGACGAGGGACTTGACAGGAGCGGCGGCCGCCATGGACGAAAGAGGAGAGCTGCTCGCTGGCGACGGCTGGAGGCAGAGGCAGGACGAGGAAGGAGGAGAGGCCGACGTGGTCCTGGTGGAGCTCGGCGGTGGCGTCGCAGGCCGGCATGGCAGCGCCAAGGGGAGGCTGAGGATCGAGGAGAGGGTCTCCTCTGGTGGTGCAAGAGGAGGAGGGGGAGACATGCGGGATCGAGAGAAGCGCGAGGGGATTGAGTGCTGGGAGGGACGAAGGGAGAGGCGGCGGTGCGGGAAGGAGTCGAGGGAGAGATGGGATCGAGAGGGAGAGGAGATGGGCTCTCTCCCTGCGCTAGGGTTAGCCGGGGAGTGGGCCTTGGGAGGCCGGCCCAATGGAGAGGAAAACGGCCAGGGGCCTGCTGGGCTACTCTCTCTCCTACTCTCTTTCTCATTTCCTTTTATTTGCCAAAAATAACAAATAGCAAAGGCATAAATAAGAGAAATAAAAGGTTGGAGAAGGAATTTGGGCACTGGGATAATTTTCGCGGACTCGTAAAAATGTGCATGGTCCACGAAAAATGGAGTGGCCATTTTTCAAAGTTTAAATTCAAACTCATTTGATTTAAATTCAAATGATTCGAATAGGAAGTGAGGGTTAGGAAGGTCCAAAAATGTTGAGGTTTTTGGTGGAGCTCCGGAATATGATGAAAGAAATATATGGCCATATTGGAGACCAAGAATTAAGATAACAAAGGCATTGGGATATTTTGCAAATGTGTTTGCAGTAAATCCAAATAATTGGAATATTTACTATAGCTCTCTAAATATCGAGAGGATATGTTGTAAAGAGAATCACCATGTGAATTCCCTCGGTTTAAATGGATCAAAGATCCATGCCATTTGTTTAGTTGAGTTAAGAAAAAATAATTAAATGACATGATGGCATGATGACATGATGGCATGATGACATGATGCAATGCACATGATGCAATGAACCAAAACAAATCACACGACAACACTCAGAAACATGGAAGGCATCTGTAGCTCCGGTCTTGGGGCGTCACAACACTCCACCACTACGAGAGGATCTCGTCCCGAGATCTAGGATGACACCGGAGAGAAACGGAAAAGGAAGAGAAAAGGTAAAACTAAGTTGCTTCTTTGACAAACGAATGAAGCCAAAGAACCTGTCGAGGTTGAACAAAAGAAAGGAGGAATGCCACGAAGATGAACAAAGTTGAAAACGCTCCGCTGGAAAAGAGGAACAAGGAACATTATGGAAACCTTGAGATTGCAAAGCTAAGAATGACGAGCACAAAGGACAAGAAGGAAATTGAAACCACTCTAGTTGAAAAGTGATATGAAGCTTGATAAGATGAAAAGAACTTGAGCAGAGGGCACAACACTCCGGTTAAATGGATAAGCATGAAAAGAACAAGGTCCTAACAAGAACAAGAAGGAGGGTTGAAGAGAGCAACATCACAATGCCTCCGGAAGAAAAGAGAGAATGGAATGGGATGAACGGAGGAGAGAACAATATCTTCTATCTCGAATGAGCTTGAAAAAGGCATCCTTAGGAGAAGGGTCGAACGGAGTTGTTGGAAAAAACAACAACGTAAAGGATAAACTTGATATGGACTTATAGAAGACATCTCAAAATTATGAGGTGACAACTTGCCACTTACGGAAAAGATTTGATTGGATTGATATGAACAAGGAGATGAGGAAATATTTCACCGGGAGGATAAGTGAAGAACTTGGATCATTTATAAGCACCATAATTAGCAACAATCCTTAGGGAAAGTTTTAGGTGAAATATAACCCAAGATAACTCCAACGAAGAGGTTGATGGATTTAAAATATCTCATTCTTAACAACATGTGAATCATGAAACATGAACTCAAATTATCAAGAATGACATAGCACCACCTTAAATGGTACGGAATAAAGAATTGCACTCCGGATTGCAAGATCAAGAATGCTTGAGTTCCTCTGAAAAGAATCTCAATGAACATCTCGAGAAGGAATTACGTCCTTGATGAACCAACATGTAGAACCTCCATGAAGAACTTCGGTAAACAAAAGGATAACGAAAGGAAGGAGAAGTTGAAAACTCAAGGTGAAACCTTGTAAAGATTTAGAAGGAGCTTCGCGACGAGATAATGTGGAAAAGCTAGGAACTCCGGAAAAGAAAGATGAAGCATCTTGAACTGAGAGTGAGATAAGATGAACCTCCGGAATAAGGAATTGAATTTACTCGATGAAACAAGAATAAGGAATTACATTATGCTTATCCTTCACCAATTTAATTGATGACAAGCAACGGATTTGGCATACTACTTATTCTCGTTGAAAAAGGATTAAGATAGATATGGAGCAAACTTGGTAAGGTCTTCAACGAATCACCGGTAGAATCGAAACAATGAATGAATTGATATGATAACGAAAGAAGAGGAATCTTGCACGAACCACCGTAAGAATTGAAAATGAACGAAGAAAAGATAAAGAAACACCGGGAAGAATTAGCAAATGAACGAAGAAGCTTGAGGGGATTTAGTTACATGAGAACGAAGAGATCAAGAACTGATTAGAGGATAATTGATCGATGCACCGGTAAGATTAGGAGAACGATAAGTGAAAGCTGGGAATGAATAATTATGAGATGATGGGCTCCGGAGAATCAAACTGAAAATACTCTGAATTACTCCGGATGGGTGAAAAGAATTCTGACAATCGAAAACAATTATGAGAGGATGGCCTTGAACTAGAACCACGAATCTTGAAGAGAATGGAGCAAGATTGAGAGAAAATCTTCTTCGGTCTTCCAATCTGAGAACGACTATGAGAAACACCACCATGAATTATTTAGACACTCCGGAAGAATCAAAACGAAGAGGTTGAGCCAACAATGAAAAGAATTCGACGGATCTTGGAGAAAAAAGATAAGACTGATGATAATTCATTCTTACGTCAAACTTTAGAAAAGAATTTGAGAAGCTCCGGAAAAATAAGAAGAGTCAGGTAAGATCCTGGGAAAAGACCTGTGGGTTAGGGCTCACTCAAAGAAACACCGTAGAAATGATTACTCGAAAGAGAGATTGCACCCGTTGAATTAAAATACTTGAATGAGAGAACGTCCTCGAAGATATTGAACAACTGCAGAGTGGTAACACGAATCTTCGAGATATCTTGAGCACTCCGGAACAATTGAGTAGCGAGAGGTGAATGATTAAGAATTGCACCGGCATGAGAAAGTATTAGAAATATGGAAAAGAATATGATTACACCGAAAGCTTGAATTGAATCCACTGGAGAAGAAAAGAATGAAGAATGACTAACTTGAGGTTCTGTTAGAATCTTCATGAGAATCACCGGATTGACGGAAAAGGAATAGAGAGACTTCACAAGAATAAAAGGATACTTGATTAAGACATCGGATTCCTTGAAGAAAAAGGGTGGGTGGGCGGGAAAACAAAGGCAACTTGGGGATGGATGAAACAAACACCGTTGAGAAAAAACTGATACTTGATCTTGCGGATGTTGCAATGATCGGCTTCACTTGAAGAGAAAACACACCGGTTGAAAAAGAATTAACATGACAACCTCGATTGTCATGAAGGATTTGCATTCACATAGAAATGTGAGAACACCACTTAGGAAAGGTATGGAATCAACATTTGACATTGAAGCAACTCGAATACCACAACTGAAAACAAAAGAAAGGATTGGCTTGCAGTATATGCCAGAACAAACATATGATAGAGATGTCGTCCAAAGTTTTTGTGGTGGGGCCTACACGGGCTCGATCGTACAACACCATCATGTACAAGGCAGTGCACATAACATACGAAGCGTCCCTGAGTCGGCATAGCCAAGGACTCTTTAAGACACAACGAGACCACTGTAAAACCAACTGTGAATAGGCGGACCACTAGACGTCGAACCCCAATTTCACATCATACGTCTGTCGGAAAGATATCCTACGAGCTACTTGAATTCCCACCTATGAAACTCCCGAACCTTTCCGGTTATGCAATCAGGTGTTGGGGATACAGGGGAAGCATAATATCTCACCCAAAACTAGCACCTACATCCAGCTGTATCCATCCTTCAACACATAACCAAGAAACCTTCAGAAATCATCTACCTCAACCTTCGAAAAGCATCCGTTATACAAGTTATGGCAATACTCCCGAACTCCCGCCCCAGTACTGGGTGGCATCGAGGTTATCTCACCAACAACTGCATAAAAGAGATTTTCGATGTCGGTGAAACTAAACTCAGGTATTCCAGAACTGCAACGATAAAATTGTGACGACAACACCTCGGAGCTCAACTCCCCGGGACACTGCCACAACCCCTAAATGACAGGAGGCACCAAGAACAATGTTCTCGTCACGAAACCATCGAAATGATTCCAAGATACCCGCGTGATCCTAAAAAAATTTAGTGAAAATTTGAGAAGAGAAGAGTCAAAATTCTACGTCAGGATGCCTTACCAGAGCGATGAAGGGACTGGGAAGTAAAAAGAATTCCTAAACTCTCCGATATATATAATTCCTAAATGACTCAAAACATTTCTAGACTCAATAACGCCAGCGATTCGATCAAGAAGGGGGCTCCTAAGGTCGGGGAAGGCTCTGATACCAACTTGTAACGCCCTCGATGCGGCTATATCTCCCACGTGTCGAAGCACGACTTAGAGGCATAACCGCATTGAAAGCAATGTCACAAGTGTGGTAATCTTCACACAACCCATGTAATACATAAGGGAAAGAGATACATAGTTGGCTTACAATCGCCACTTCACACAATTACATGAATAAAGCATTACATCATCCAAATACAATCAAGGTCTGACTACAGAACCAAAATAAAAGAAGACTACCCCAAAAGCTACACAGATCCCCGATCGACCCCAACTGGGCTCCACTACTGATCAACTAGAACGAAACAATGTAAAGGACAAGATCTTCATCGAGCTCCTCCTTGAGCTTGGTTGCATCACCTGCTCAGTTCAACGGCACCTGCAAGCTGGTTTTGGAAGTATCTGTGAGTCACGGGGACTCAGCAATCTTACACCCTCGCGATCAAGACTATTTAAGCTTATGGGTAAGGTAAAGGTATGAGGTGGAGCTGCAGCAAGCGACTAGCATATATGGTGGCTAACCTATTCGCAAAAGAGAGCGAGAAGAGAAGGCAAAAGCACGGTCGAACAACTATGATAAAAAAGTGATCCTAGAACAACCTACATCAAGCATAACTCCAACACCGTGTTCACTTCCTGGACTCCACCGGAAAGAGACCATCACGGTTACACACGCGGTTGATGTATTTTAATTAAGATCAAATTCAGGTTTTCTACAACCAGACATTAACAAATTCCCATCTGCCCATAACCGCGGGCACGGCTTTCAAAAGTTCAAATCCCTGCAGGGGTGCCCCAACTTAGCCCATCACAAGCTCTCACGGTCAATGAAGGATATTCCTTCTAGCGGGAAGACCCGATCAGGCTCGGAATCCCGGTTACAAGACATTTCGACAATGGTAAAACTAAACCAGCAACACCGCCTGAATGTGCCGACAAATCCTGATAGGAGCTGCACATATCTCGTTCTCAGGGCACACCGGATTGTCCAAGGTACGGGTAGGCCAGCCCAGAGTTGCCCCTGGTGGCCACCGGCAGCTGACAGGTTGGACCAACACTCAGAGGAGCACTGGCCCGAGGGGGGGGGTAAAATAATGATGACCCTCAGGAGCACGACTCCCAAGGGAAAAGAAAAGGCTAGGTGGCGAATGGTAAAACCAAAGTTGGGCATTGCTGGAAGAGTTTTATTCAAGGCGAACTGTCAAGGGGTTCCCATTATTACCCAACCGCATAAGGAACGCAAAATCCGGGAACATAACACCAATATGACGGAAACTAGGGCGGCAAGAGTGGAACAAAACATCAGGCATAAGGCCGGGCCTTCCAACCTTTACCAAGTATATAGATGCATTAATTAAATAATAGATATTGTGATATCCCAACAAGTAAACATGTTCCAACAAGGAACACCATCTCCATGTTCCAACAAGGAACAAACTTCAATCTTCACCTGCAACTAACAACGCTATAAGAGGGGCTGAGCAAAGCGGTAACATAGCCAAACAACGGTTTGCTAGGACAAGGTGGGTTAGAGGCTTGGCTTAACAATATGGGAGGCATGATAAGCAAGTGGTAGGTATCGCAGCATAGGCATAGCAAAAGAGCGAGCATCTAGCAAGCAAAGATAGAAGTGATTTCGAGGGTATGGTCATCTTGCCTGAGATCCTGCAAGGAAGAAGAACGAGTCCATGAAGAAGACAAGCGGACGTAGCCAACGTATCCTCACAAATGCAACGTTACCAGGACTAACCCGAAGAAGCAACACCGGAAAGAAGCAAACAACATAGTAAAACATCCACCACATAAACATGACATGATGCACAACCAAGTATTATGCATGTCCGGTTTAAAGATTCATGGCATGGCAAAGTGCACAAACAATCCTACAAATTAAGTGGAGCTCAATATGCAACGAGTTGCATATTGACGGAACACCACATCAATTATTTAGTTCACTCCCGGTTAGATACTCAACAATATTAAAGGTTGGTTAACATGACAAGAGGTGAAGCATAACAAATCTATACCATCTAAACAATTTAAATGGGGCCGGATATAACAAACAACAAACCCGGTAAATCCCCATATGCATTAGTAATTTAAAGCAAACAACAATTTTAACCATTTAAATGTTATTATCATGATGAGAATGACATGTGCAAGTTTATGCAAGTTTTATGAAAATGTTGACAAGAGCATTATATGAAGCATTTGTCATCGTGGCGGAAACGAAAGGGTTGCCATGGCAACGATAACGAAACGGTACCATGGCAACATTCTGGTTCTGACAACTCATTGAGACGTCGGTGCAAAAGAAAGTGTGGTGGGAGCGTGCAAAATATGGTGGGGTGATCCCGGTTACCGGGTGTCCCACGAGTTGGCGACAAGGAAACGAGTGACAATTTGGACACGGTGCAAAACCCGAGCATCTCAAACATCGCAAGCATTCGTTCACGGACGTCGTCTCGAGGTTATACCTTCGGAGTGTGCAAAGGGGACGATTCTCGTTCGTAGAGGGAAGTAGACGTTCTCGCGACGGCGTAGTGGAAGTAGACGTTCTCGCACGCTCTAGGGTCGACGGTAGAGGTTCTCGTGATCTCGGTGATGGTAGTGGAACATGACGATCCGGATAGGGTACTTGGCAACATGCACGTCGTCGGTAGTTGTGCACAATCGTTGTCGGACTTGATGGGTTTGAGGTCCTCGGACGTAGTGGTACATGTTCGTTTTTTGGAGAGGTACATGGCGTTCTTCGGTCATAGGTACTTGACGTTTTGCTATCCGGGTCTTCGGCGACGGTCGTGGTACACATGACGTTGGGGTACTTGTCGGTCCGGGTCTTGACGGAGTAGATGTGCACGTTTCGTAGATGAACTCGGCGTAACCGTGCGGTAGTCGAAATTGGCGGTCTGGTGCGGTAACCAACACGTAGGGGTACACTTGTTGAAGCGGAACTTGACGAAATCAAAATGGAGGCAGCCGTTTGTTCGGGGACATTGCGACAACAGCAGCAGCCGGAAGTGCTCGCGGGTGAGAGGGTCGGCCCTAGGACTGATGCAGGGAGCAGCAGGGGAGGTCCAGTGATGGGCATGGAGCGGCAAGGCGACGAGGACGAGGCACGTCGGGGCAGCAAGGCGGAGCGGAGCAGATGCGGAGGCGCCTGACACAGGGATTTGGCGCGGCGACTCCTCGACGCAGGGAGGAGCGGCTGCAGGCTGGAGCCATGCGGGCGGCGGGGCGGCGACGAGCGCTGGCGAAGACGGGGAAGCAGGGCAGCAATGTGACTTGACGCGACTTCGGCGAGGGAAGAAAGTAGTAGGAGGCGGCGGGGCTTGATGGATCCGGACGAGGGACTTGACAGGAGCGGCGGCCGCCATGGACGAAAGAGGGGAGCTGCTCGCTGGCGACGGCCGGAGGCAGAGGCACGACGAGGAAGGAGGAGAGGCCAGCATGGTCCTGGTGGAGCTCGGCGGTGGCGTCGCAGGCTGGCATGGCAGCGCCAAGGGGAGGGTGAGGATCGAGGAGAGGGTCTCCTCTGGTGGCGCAAGAGGAGGAGGGGGAGACATGCGGGATCGAGAGAAGCGCGAGGGGATTGAGTGCTGGGAGGGACGAAGGGAGAGGCGGCGGTGCGGGAAGGGTCGAGGGAGAGATGGGATCGACAGGGAGAGGAGATGGGCTCTCTCCTTGTGCTAGGGTTAGCTGGGGAGTGGGCCTTGGGAGGCCGGCCCAATGGAGAGGAAAACGGCCAGGGGCCTTCTGGGCTGCTCTCTCTCCTACTCTCTTTCTCATTTCCTTTTATTTGCCAAAAATAACAAATAGCAAAGGCATAAATAAGAGAAATAAAAGGTTGGAGAAGGAATTTGGGCACTGGGATAATTTTCGCGGACTCGTAAAAATGTGCATGGTCCACGAAAAATGGAGTGGCCATTTTTCAAAGTTTAAATTCAAACTCATTTGATTTAAATTCAAATGATTCGAATAGGAAGTGAGGGTTAGGAAGGTCCAAAAATGTTGAGGTTTTTGGTGGAGCTCCGGAATATGATGAAAGAAATATATGGCCATATTGGAGACCAAGAATTAAGATAACAAAGGCATTGGGATATTTTGCAAATGTGTTTGCGGTAAATCCAAATAATTGGAATATTTACTATAACTCTCTAAATATCGAGAGGATATGTTGTAAAGAGAATCACCATGTGAATTCCCTCGGTTTAAATGGATCGAAGATCCATGCCATTTGTTTAGTTGAGTTAAGAAAAAATAATTAAATGACATGATGGCATGATCACATGATGCAATGCACATGATGCAACGAACCAAAACAAATCACATGACAACACTCGGAAACATGGAAGGCATCTGTAGCTCCGGTCTTGGGGCGTCACATGGGCCTTCTTTTTTTTCTTTTGGCCTCTTTTATTTTTTTATTTTTCGTCCGGAGTCTCATCCCGACTTGTGGGGGAATCATAGTCTCCATCATCCTTTCCTCACATGGGACAATGCTCTAATGATGATCATTGATACATCTCCAACGTATCTCTAATTTTTGATTGCTGCATGCTATTATATTATCTATTTTGGATGTTAATGGGCTTTATTTTACACTTTTATATCATTTTTGTGACTAACCTATTAACCGTAGGCCCAGCCCAAATTGTTGTTTTTTGCCTATTTCAGTGTTTCGCAGAAAAGGAATATCAAACGAAGTCCAAACGGAATGAAACCTTCGGGAACGTGATTTTCTCAACAAACATGATCCAGGAGACTTGGAGTGGGCATCAAGAAACAATCGAGGAGGCCACGAGGCAGTGGGGGCGCCTACCCCCTGGGCGCGCCCTCCACCCTCGTGGGCCCCTCGTTGCTCCACCGACCTACTTCTTCCTCCTATATAAGTCCACGTACCCCGCAAAACATCCAGGAGCACCACGAGAACCTAATTCCACCGCCGCAACCTTCTATACCCGAGAGATCCCATCTTGGGGCCTTTTCCGGACCTCCATCGGAGGGGGCATTGATCACGGAGGGCCTCTACATCAACTCCATGGCCTCTCCGGTGATGTGTGAGTAGTTTACTTCAGACCTTCGGGTCCATAGCTAGTAGCTAGATGGCTTCTTATCTCTCTTTGGATCTCAATAAAAAGTTCTCCATGATTCTCTTGGAGATCTATTCGATGTAATCTTCTTTTCCGGTGTGTTTGTCGAGATCCGATGAATTGTGGGTTTATGATCCAGATTATCTGTGAACAATATTTGATTCTTCTCTGAATTCTTTTATGTATGATTTCTTTATCTTTGCAAGTCTCTTCAAATTATCAGTTTGGTTTGGCCTACTAGATTGATCTTTCTTGCAATGGGGGAAGTGCTTAGCTTTGGGTTCAATCTTGTGGTGCTCGATCCCAGTAACAGTAGGGGAAACGACATGTATTGTATTGTTGCCATCGAGGATAAAAAGATGGGGTTTATATCATATTGCATGAGTTTATCACTCTACATCATGTCATCTTGCTTAAGGTGTTACTCTGTTCTTATGAACTTAATACTCTAGATGCATGCTGGATAGCGGTCGATGTGTGGAGTAATAGTAGTAGATGCATAATCATTTCGGTCTACTTGTCGCGGACGTGATGCCTATATACATGATCATGCCTAGATATTCTCATAATTATTCGCTTTTCTATCAATTGCTCGACAGTAATTTGTTTACCCACCGTAATACTTATACTATCTTGAGAGAAGCCACTAGTTAAACCTATGGCCCCCGGGTCTATTTTCCATCATACAAGTTTCCAATCTATTTTATTTTGCAATCTTTACTTTCAATCTATATCATAAAAATACCAAAAATATTTATCTTATTATTATTATCTCCATCAGATCTCACTCTTGCAAGTGGCCGTGAAGGGATTGACAACCCCTGTTTCGCGTTGGTTGCGAGGTTCTTATTTGTTTGTGTAGGTACGAGGTGACTCGCGCGTGGTCTCCTACTGGATTGATACCTTGGTTCTCAAAAACTGAGGGAAATACGTACACTGCTTTACTGCATCACCCTTTCCTCTTCAAGGGAAAACCAACGCAGTGTTCGAGAGGTAGCAATCATCACACTTTTATTTTCTTACAACTCAAGAATTACAACTCGATACTTAGAACAAAATATGACTCTATATGAATGCCTCCGGTGGTGTACCGGGATGTGCAATGAATCAAGAGTGACATGTATAAAAAAATTAAGCATGGTGGCTTTGCCACAAATACGATGTCAACTTCATGATTATGCAAAGCAATATGACAATGATGATGCGTGTCATAATAAATGGAACGGTGGAAAGTTGCATGACAATATATCTCGGAATGGCTATGGAAATGCCATAATAGGTAGGTATTGTGGCTGTTTTGAGGAAGGTAATGGTGGGTGATATGGTACTGGCGAAAGTTGCGCGGCACTAGAGAGGCTAGCAATGGTGGAAGGGTGAGAGTGCGTATAATCCATGGACTCAACATTAGTCATAAAGAACTCACATACTTATTGCAAAAATCTATTAGTTATCGAAACGAAGTACTACACGCATGCTCCTAGGGGGATAGATTGGTAGGAAAAGACCATCGCTCGTCCCCGGCCGCCACTCAGAAGGTAGACAATCAATAAATAAATCATGCTCTGACTTCATCACATAACGGTTCACCATACGTGCATGCTACGGGAATCACAAACTTTAACACAAGTATCTCTCAAATTCACAACTACTCAACTAGCATGCCTTTAATATCACCATCTTCATATCTCAAAACAATCATCAAGTATCAAACTTCTCATAGTATTCAATGCACTCTATATGAAAGTTTTTATTATATCCATCTTGGATGCCCGTCATATTAGGACTAGTTTCATAACCAAAGCAAATTACCATCCTGTTTAGGACTCTCAAAATAATATAAGTGAAGCACGAGAGTTCATCTATTCCTTCAAAACAAAACCACCGCCGTGCTCTAAAAAGATATAAGTGAAGCACTAGAGCAAATGACAAACTACTCCGAAAGATATAAGTGAAGATCAATGAGTAGTTGAATAATTATGAAACTATGTGAAGACTCTCTAACATTTAAGAATTTCAGATCTTGGTATTTCATTCAAACAACAAGCAAAACAAAAGAAAATAAAAAGACGCTCCAAGCAAAACACATATCATGTGGTGAATAAAAATATAGCTCCAAGTAAAGTTACCGATAGAAGTAGACGGAAGAGGGGATGCCTTCCGGGGCATCCCCAAGCTTAGGATCTTGGTTGTCCTGGAATATTACCTTGGGGTGCCTTGGGCATCCCCAAGCTTAGGCTCTTACCACTCCTTATTCCGTAGTCCATCGAATCTTTTCCCAAAACTTGAAAACTTCACAACACAAAACTTAACAGAAAACTCGTAAGCTCCGTTAGTATAAGAAAATAAATCACCACTTAGGTACTATTGTTAACTCATTCTAAATTCATATTGGTGTAATATCTACTGTATTCCAACTCATCTATACTTCATACCATCTGATACTACTCATAGATTCATGAAAATAAGCAAACAACACATAGAAAACAGAATCTGTCAAAAACAGAATAGTATGTAGTAATCTGTAGGTTTCGACTACTTCTGTAACCCCAAAAATTCTAAAAAAATTGGTGGACGTGAGGAAATTTTCTATTAATCACCTACAAAAAGAATCAACCTCGTGAGTGCTAAAGTTTCTGTTTTTACAGCAAGATCGCAAAGACTTCCCCTAAGTCTCCCCAAAGGTTCTACTTGGCACAAACACTAATTAAAACATAAAACCACATCTAAACAAAGGCTAGATGAATTATTTATTACTAAACAGGAACAAAAATTAAAGAACAAAAAATAAAATTGGGTTGCCTCCCAACAAGCGCTAACGTTTAACGCCCCTAGCTAGGCATGATGATTTCAATGATGCTCACATAAAAGATAAGAATTGAAACATAAAGAGAGCATCATGAAGAATATGACTAGCACATTTAAGTCTAACCCTTTTCCCATGCATAGGGATTTTGTGATTAAACAACTTATGGGAACAATAATCAACTAGCATAGGAAGGCAAAACAAGCATAACTTTAAAACTTTAAGCACATAGAGAGGAAACTTGATATTATTGCAATTCCTACAAGCATATATTCCTCCCTCATAATAATTTTCAGTAGCATCATGAATGAATTCAACAATATAACCATCACATAAAGCATTCTTTTCATGATCTACAAGCATAAATTTTTTATTACTCTCCACATAAGCAAAATTCTTCTCATTCGGAATAGTGGGAGTATCATAAGAAACTCGAATACTATAAATTGTTTCCACATTAAAAGAGTAATGTTCAGAAAAGGGGTAATAATAATCATGACAAGTTTTATAAATATAATCATCACTACTTTTTATAGCATAAGTGTCATCACAATAATCATCATAGTAGCAACTTTGTTCTCATCATAATCAATTGAAACCTCTTCCAAGATAGTGGAATCATTACTAAATAAAGTCATGACCTCTCCAAATCCACTTTCATAATTGTCAAAATAAGATTCAACATCCTCCAAAATAGTGGGATCATTACTTCCTAAAGTTGATACTCTTCCAAACCCACTTTCATCAATATAACCATCATACATAGGAGGCATGCTATCATCATAATAAATTTGCACATCAAAACTTGGGAGACTACAAATATCATCTTCATTAAACATAGCATCCCCAAGCTTGGGACTAACATTAATTGCAGCAAATACATTTTCAAACATGTCATTCTCATCAAACATAGAATCCCCAAGCTTGGGCCTTTTCATATCATAAGTATAATCACTCGCATCATTAATAGTATGGATAGCACCAATAGTATAACAATTATCATCATCACAATGAGTAATAGGAGCAACATCATTTGGGAGGGATACATTTTTACCTTTGCTTCTCCTTCTTTTCTTTTTCTTCTTCACATCATGTGTGGGTTTAATCCTCCTTTCAGAGCTCCTTATTAATGAGATTGGTTGAATAGGAGGCTCCTCCTCGTTACCTGATTCATCATAAGAAATAATAGGAGAATATTGGGAAGCCTCTTCCCTTTCATTAGTATTCTCTTCGCCTTCTATTTTTTTTCTTTTCTTTATGTAATTGGCAATATAAGGATTTTCAACGCAATTCACCGCACAATACATAAAAATTTCTTCTAGATCAATATCGAGGAATTTCTCAAGGTTATATTCTGGAATATGCTTAGTTATACGTTTCATTTCTTCATAACCCAAAATCAAACTAAGTTTATTATGATGTGCAAGGGAAATCAAATCATCACAATTTTTGTGCACGATACGATCATGAAACAAATTGCATTGGAGATTTAAATGACCATGTTCATTGCAAAGTTCACAAGTGGGCGAAGAAAAATTTAAATCTTTCAGCACAACCATCTAGGCCTTTCTTGCAACGATTTAGTTTCCAAGTACTTATGCCTCTTGCAAAATCTATCTCACCTATTTGGTGTGTACTTGCAAACCCATGTTACTCCACAAAAGTTGACATCATTATAGGAGGCATTTTCATCATAACTAGTGCAATCATCATTAGTACTATGGATATTCAAAGAATTCATACTAACAACATTGCAATCATGCTCACCATTCAAATATATACTGCCAAACATTTTATAGCATTCTTCTTCTAGCACTTTGAGCACAATTATCCATTCCATCATATTCACGAAAGATATTAAAAAAGGTGAAGCATATGAGACAACTCAATTCCATTTTTTTGTAATTTTCTTTTATAAACTAAACTAGCGATAAAACAAGAAACTAAAAGACTCGATTGCCAGATCTAAAGATATACCTTCAAGCGCTAACCTCCCCGGCAACGGCGCCAGAAAAGAGCTTGATGTCTACTACACAACCTTCTTCTTGTAGACGTTGTTGGGCCTCCAAGTGCAGAGGTTTGTAGGACAGTAGCAAATTTCCCTCAAGTGGATGACCTAAGGTTTATCAATCCATGGGAGGCGTAGGATGAAGATGGTCTCTCTCAAGCAACCCTGCAACCAAATAACAAAGAGTCTCTTGTGTCCCCAACACACCCAATACAATGGTAAATTGTATAGGTGCACTAGTTCGGCGAAGAGATGGTGATACAAGTGCAATATGGATGGTAGATAAAGGTTTTTGTAATCTGAAAATATAAAAACAGCAAGGTAACTAATGATAAAAGTGAGCGTAAACGGTATTGCAATGCTAGGAAACAAGGCCTAGGGTTCATACTTTCACTAGTGCAAGTTCTCTCAACAATAATAACATAATTGGATCATATAACTATCCCTCAACATGCAACAAAGAGTCACTCCAAAGTCACTAATAGCGGAGAACAAACGAAGAGATTATTGTAGGGTACGAAACCACCTCAAAGTTATTCTTTCAGATCGATCTATTCAAGAGTTCGTACTAGAACAACACCTTAAGACACATATCAACCAAAACCCTAATGTCACCTAGATACTCCAATGTCACCTCAAGTATCCATGGGTATGATTATACGATATGCATCAAACAATCTCAGATTCATCTATTCAACCAACACAAAGTACTTCAAAGAGTGCCCCAAAGTTTCTACCGGAGAGTCAAGACGAAAACATGTGGCAACCCCTATGCATAAGTTCACGAGGTCACGGAACTCGCAAGTTGATTACCGAAACATACATCAAGTGGATCATGTGATATCCCATTGTCACCACATATAAGCACATGCAAGACATACATCAAGTGTTCTCAAATCCTTAAAGACTCAATCCGATAAGATAACTTCAAAGGGAAAACTCAATCCATTACAAGAGAGTAGAGGGGGAGAAACATCATAAGATCCAACTATAATAGTGATACATCCATTTTGCATCATGCTTTTATATCGATATTTATTGCATTATGGGCTGTTATTACACATTATGTCACAATACTTATGCCTATTCTCTCTTATTTTACAAGGTTTACATAAAGAGGAGAATGCCGGCAGGAGGGATTCTGGGCTGGAAAAGGAACAAATATTAGAGACCTATTCTGCACAGCTCTAAAAGTCCTAAAACTTCACGGAAGATGTTTTCCAAATATATAAAAAATACTGAGAGCAAGAACCTCACCAGGGGGGCCACACCCTGCCCATGAGGGTGGGGGGCGTGCCCCCTACCTCGTGGGCCCCCTGGTGGCCCTTCGGTGGGCATCTTCTGCTATATGGAGTCTTTCGATGGGAAAAAAATCATAAGCCATCTTCTCAGATGAAACTCCGCCGCCACGAGGCGGAACCTTGGCAGAACCAATGTAGGGCTCTCGCGGAGCTGTTCTGCCGGAGGAACTTCCCTCCTGGAGGGGGAAATCATCCCCATCATCATCACCAACGCTCCTCTCACCGGGAGAGGGAAATCTCCATCAACATCTTCATCAACACCATCTCATCTCAAAACCCTAGTTCATCTCTTGTATCCAATTCTTGTCTCCAAGTTCGGGATTGGTGCTAGTAGGTTGCTAGTAGTGTTAATTACTCCTTGTAGTTGATGCTAGTTGGTTTAATTGGTGGAAGATCATATGTTCAGATCCTATATGCATATCAATACCCCTCTGATTATGAACATGTTTATGCTTTGTGAGTAGTTACTTTGGTCCTGAGGACATGGGAGAAGTCTTGCTATTAGTAGTCATGTGAATTTGGTATTCGTTCGATATTTTGATGAGATGTATGTTGTCTCTCCTCTAGTGGTGTTATGTGAACGTCGACTACATGACACTTCACCATTATTTGGGCCTAGAGGAAGGCATTGGGAAGTAATAAGTAGATTATGGGTTGCTAGAGTGACAGAAGCTTAAACCCTAGTTTATGCGTTGCTTCGGAAGGGGATGATTTGGATCCATATGTTTCATGCTATGGTTAGGTTTACCTTAATACTTTTGTTGTATTTGCGGATGCTTGCAATAGAGGTTAATCATAAGTGGGATGCTTGTCCAAGTAAGGGCAGCACCCAAGCACCGGTCCACCCACATACCAAATTATCAAAGTACCGAACGCGAATCATATGAACGTGATGAAAACTAGCTTGACGATATTCCCATGTGTCCTCGGGAGCGCTTTACATCATATAAGAGTTTGTCCAGGCTTGTCCTTTGCTACAAAAGGATTGGGCCACCTTGCTGCACCTTATTTACTTTTGTTACTTGTTGCTCGTTACAAATTATCTATCACAAAACTATCTGTTACCACTTATTTCAGTACTTGCAGAGAATACCTTGCTGGAAACCGCTTATCATTTCCTTCTGCTCCTCGTTGGGTTCGACACTCTTACTTATCAAAGGACTACGATAGATCCCCTATACTTGTGGGTCATCAAGACTCTTTTCTGGCGCCGTTGCCGGGGAGTGAAGCGCCTTTGGTAGGTGGAATTTGGTAAGGAAAAATTTATATAGTGTGCTGAAATTTACTGTCACTTGTTACCATGGAAGGTAATCCTCTGAGGGGCTTGTTCGGGGTATCTTCACCCCGACCAGTAGAGCAAAGAGTTGCTCCTCAACCTACTGAACCTACTGAAAATGAAAATGAAAATGCTTGCTTTGAAGTTCCTTCGGGTATGATAGAAAAACTGCTAGCTAATCCTTTTTAGGAGATGGAACAAAACATCCTGATGAACATCTGATATATGTGGATGAAGTTTGTGGATTATTTAAGCTTGCAGGTGTACCCGGAGATGTTGTTAAGAAGAAGGTCTTCCCTTATCTTTGAGGGGAGATGCATCGACATGGTATAGGCTATGTGATGATATGAGGTCTTGGAATTACAAACGATTGAAATTGGAATTTCATCAGAAGTTTTATCCTATGCATCTTGTTCATCGTGATCGCAATTATATATATAATTTTTGGCCTCGCGAAGGAGAAAGCATCGCTCAAGCTTGGGGGAGGCTTAAATCAATGTTATATTCATGCCCCAATCATGAGCTCTCAAGAGAAATGATTATTCAAAAATTTTATGCTCGGCTTTCTGGTAACAATCGCACCATGCTTGATACTTCTTGTGCTGGCTCTTTTATGATGAAGACTATTGAATTCAAATGGGATTTATTGGAAAGAATTAAACGCAACTCTGAAGATTGGGACCTCGACAATGGTAAGGAGTCAGGTATGACACCTAGTTTTGATTGTGTTAAATCTTTTATGGATACCGATATTTTTCGTAAATTTAGCACTAAATATGGACTTGACTCTGAGATAGTAGCTTCTTTCTGTGAATCTTTTGCTGCTTATGTTGATCTCCCCAAGGAGAAGTGGTTTAAATATCATCCTCCCATAGAAGTAAAAGTAGCTGCACCTATTAAAGTTGAAGAAAAGACTATCACTTATAATGATCCTATTGTTCCTACTTCTTATGTTGAGAAACCACCTTTCCCTGTTAGGATAAAGGATCATGCTAAAGCTTCAACTGTGGTTCGTAAAAGCAATATTAAAACATATACACCTCCTGAGCAAGTTAAAGTTGAACCTAATATTGCTATTGTTAAAGATCTCTTGTCTGATAATATAGATGGGCATGTTATTTATTTCTGTAATGAAACTGCTAGAATTGCTAAACCCCGTGATAAAGATAAACCTAGACCTGTGGTAGGCATGCCTGTTATTTCTGTTAAAATAGGAGATCATTGTTATCATGGCTTATGTGATATGGGTGCTAGTGCTAGTGCAATACCTTATTCCTTATACAAAGAAGTTATGCATGATATTGCACCTGCTGAGATGGAAGATATTGATGTCACAATTAAACTTGCCAATAGAGATACTATTTCACCAATGGGAATTGTTAGAGATGTTGAAGTCTTGTGTGGGAAAACTAAATATCCTGCTGATTTTCTTGTTCTTGATTCCCCACAAGATAGCTTTTGTCCCATTATATTTGGTAGACCCTTCTTAAATACTGTTAATGCTACCATAGATTGCAAAAGAGATGTTGTTACTATCGGTTTAGATGATATGACTCATGAATTTAATTTTTCTAAATTTAGTAGACAACACCGTGAAGAAGAATTACCTAGTAAGGATGAAATTATTGGTCTTGCTTCTATTGCCGTACCTCCTAGTGATCCTTTAGAACAATATTTGCTAGACCATGAAAATGATATGTTTATGAATGAAAGAAGGGAATTAGATGAAGTATTCTTTAAACAGGAACCTATTCTGAAAAACAATTTACCTATTGAAATCCTAGGGGATCCTCCTCCACCCAAGGGTGATCCCGTGTTTGAGCTTAAACCGTTACCTGATACTCTTAAATATGCTTATCTTGATGAGAAAAAGATATATCCTATTATTATTAGTGCTAACCTTTCAGAACATGAAGAAGAGAGATTATTGAAAACTCTGAAGAAGCACCGTGCTGCTATTGGGTATACTCTTGATGATCTTAAGGGCATTAGTCCCACTCTATGTCAACATAAAATTAATTTGGAAGAAGATGCTAAACCAGTTCGTGATCATCAACGCCGGCTGAATCCTAAAATGAAAGAAGTGGTAAGAAAGGAGATACTAAAGCTCCTTGAGGCAGGTATAATTTATCCCGTTGCTGATAGTCAGTGGGTAAGCCCTGTCCATTGTGTCCCTAAGAAGGGAGGTATTACTGTTGTTCCTAATGATAAAGATGAATTGATTCCTCAAAGAATTATTACAGGTTATAGGATGGTAACTGATTTCCGCAAATTAAATAAGGCTAATAAAAAGATCATTACCCCTTACCTTTTATTGATCAAATGCTAGAAAGATTGTCTAAACATACACATTTTTGCTTTCTAGATGGTTATTCTGGTTTCTCTCAAATACATGTGTCAGCCAAAGATCAATCAAAGACTACTTTTACATGCCCTTTTGGTACTTTTGCTTATAGACGTATGCCTTTTGGTTTATGTAATGCACCTGCTACCTTTCAAAGATGCATGATGGCTATATTCTCTGACTTTTGTGAAAAGATTTGTGAGGTTTTCATGGACGACTTTTCCGTCTATGGATCTTGTTTTGATGATTGCTTGAGCAACCTTGATCGAGTTTTGCAGAGATGTGAAGAAACTAATCTTGTCTTGAATTGGGAAAAGTGCCACTTTATGGTTAATGAAGGTATTGTCTTGGGGCATAAAGTTTCTGAAAGAGGTATTGAAGTTGATAAAGCCAAGGTTGATGCTATTGAAAAGATGCCATGTCCCAAGGACATCAAAGGTATAAGAAGTTTCCTTGGTCATGCCGGTTTTTATAGGAGGTTCATTAAGGACTTCTCAAAAATCTCTCGGCCTCTGACTAATTTATTACAAAAAGATATACCATTTGTCTTTGATGATGATTGTGTAGAAGCATTTGAAATACTTAAGAAAGCATTGATCTCTGCACCTATTGTTCAGCCACCTGATTGGAATTTACCCTTTGAAATTATGTGTGATGCTAGTGATTATGCTGTAGGTGCTGTTCTAGGACAAAGAGTTGATAAGAAACTAAATGTTATTCAATATGCTAGTAAAACTCTAGACAATGCTCAAAGAAATTATGCTACTACTGAAAAAGAATTCTTAGCAGTTGTATTTGCTTGTGATAAGTTTAGACCTTATATTGTTGATTCTAAAGTAACTATTCACACTGATCATGCTGCTATTAAATATCTTATGGAAAAGAAAGATGCTAAACCTAGACTTATTAGATGGGTTCTCTTGCTACAAGAATTTGATTTGCATATTGTTGATAGAAAAGGAGCTGAGAACCCCGTTGCAGACAACTTGTCTAGGTTAGAAAATGTGCTTGATGACCCACTACCTATTGATGATAGCTTTCCTGATGAGCAATTAAATGTCATAAATGCCTCTCATACTGCTCCATGGTATGCTGATTATGCTAATTACATTGTTGCTAAGTTTATACCACCTAGTTTCACATACCAGCAAAAGAAAAAGTTCTTCTATGATTTGAGGCATTACTTTTGGGATGACCCACATCTTTATAAAGAAGGGGTAGATGGTGTTATTAGACGTTGTGTACCTGAGCATGAACAGGAACAGATCCTACGCAAGTGTCACTCCGAAGCTTATGGAGGACACCATGCTGGAGATAGAACTGCACATAAGGTACTGCAATCTGGTTTTTATTGGCCTACTCTCTTCAAGGATGCCCGTAAGTTTGTCTTATCTTGTGATGAATGTCAAAGAATTGGTAATATTAGTAGACGTCAAGAAATGCCTATGAATTATTCACTTGTTATTGAACCATTTGATGTTTGGGGCTTTGACTATATGGGACCTTTTCCTTCCTCTAATGGTTATACACATATTTTAGTTGCTGTTGATTACGTTACTAAGTGGGTAGAAGCTATTCCAACTAGTAGTGCTGATCATAACACTTCTATTAAAATGCTTAAAGAAGTTATTTTTCAAGATTTGGAGTCCCTAGATATTTAATGACTGATGGTGGTTCACATTTTATTCATGGTGCTTTCCGTAAAATGCTTGCTAAATATGATGTTAATCATAGAATTGCATCTCCTTATCACCCTCAGTCTAGTGGTCAAGTAGAATTGAGTAATAGAGAACTTAAATTAATTTTGCAAAAGACTGTTAATAGGTCTAGAAAGAATTGGTCCAAGAAACTTGATGATGCATTATGGGCCTATAGAACTGCATATAAAAATCCTCTGGGTATGTCTCCGTATAAAATGGTCTATGGAAAAGCATGTCACTTACCTCTCGAACTAGAACACAAGACTTATTGGGATATTAAAGAACTTAATTATGATTTTAAACTTGCCGGTGAGAAGAGGTTATTTGATATTAGCTCACTTGATGAATGGAGAACCCAAGCCTACGAAAATGCCAAGTTGTTTAAAGAATAAGTTAAAAGATGGCATGATAAAAGGGTACAAAAGCGTGAGTTTAATGTAGGTGATTAAGTATTGCTATACAACTCTTGTTTAAGATTTTTTGCAGGAAAGCTTCTCTCTAAATGGGAAGGTCCTTACGTTATCGAGGAGGTCTACCGTTCTGGTGCCATAAAAATCAACAACTTCGAAGGCACCAATTCGAAGGTGGTGAACAGTCAAAGAATCAAACACTATATCTCAGGTAATCCCATAAATATTGAAACCAATGTTATTGAAACCGTAACCCCGGAGGAATACATAAGGGACACTTTCCAGAATGTTTCAGACACCGAAAAGGAATAGGTATGTGGTACGGTAAGTAAACCGACTCCAAAATAGTTTTTAAGGCAATATTTCTCCGTTTTGGAATATTTAGAAAAATAGAAAAATAAGCAGCAGTCCGGGAAGGACACGAGGCCTCCACGAGGGTGGAGGGCGCGCCCTACCCTACTGGGCACGCCCCCTACCTCGTGTGCTCTCCGGACTCTGTTTTCGTACACGACACGTATTTTGGTCGGTAAAAATTCATTATATAATCTCCCGGGGGTTTTGACTCCCGTATCACGCAAAAATCTCCTATCTTTGTTTCGAGCTATTTTCTGTTAGGGTTGTCAAGGCCAGGCACTATGTCGTCTCCCTCCTCCTCCAACCATGAGGGCAATGATGCTTGGCTAATGAAGATAGAGCTGAAGAGAGAAGAACCCATGGAGACCAACAAGGATGAAGGGATCAAGAAGGCCATGGAGGACCAAGCTCCGGCAACAGAAGACATCCTTCAACTTGATCACAATCTTCTTACCCCAACTGAGATCGAAGCTTTCAAGATGATTGAGTTAGCTCATATACAAAATAAGTATCTCACACGTGAAAATATTTTGTTGAAGGAGCATATCATCGCACTCAAGGGCATTATCCGCAAGTTAGAAGACCTCCTACGCTCGATGTGCGACTATCCATCATCAACGACTCCACCTTCTTCACCAACAAAGGAGACATAATCACATGGGTATGGGCACTCCCCCTGGCAACTGCCAAGCTTTGGGGAGTGCCCCGGTATCGTATCACCATCACTTTTATCTTCACCATTTTTCTTAGTTTGATCCTTTTGGTAATATCTTGATCTAGTAGAATAAAAGTTCTTAGTATGATCTAGTTGCGAGTTTTGCTTTATTATCCTTCTATGTAATCGAGTCTGTGAGCTATATAATAAAGATTAGTGTTGAGTCAAGGGCTTGATTATTTTCCCATGATCCTAAAGGAATAAAAGAAAAGAGAAAGAAATAAAAAGAAACACAGAGATCATATGAGTCTTATGGAGAGTAATGAGCTCACATAGAAAGAGTTTGATGAATAAAAGTTGTTGAGAGTTGACAAACACAGTTTTGGTCATCGTTGCAATTAATAGGAAGTAATAAAGAAAGAGAGGTCTTCACATATAAATACACTATATTGGACATCTTTTATGATTGTGAGCACTCATTAAAATATGACATGCTAAAGAGTTGACATTGGACAAGGAAGACAACGTAACGGTTATGTTTTCTTACATCTGAGATAAATTATATTGTCTTGGATCTTCCAACATGATGAGCTTGCCTTTCCCCCTCATGCTAGCCAAATTCATTGCACCAAGTAGAGATACTACTTGTGCTTCCAAATACCCTTAAACCAGTCTTGCCATAAGAGTCCACCATATCTACCTATGGATTGAGCAAGATCCATCAAGTAAGTTGTCATCGGTGCAAGCAATAAAAATTGCTCTCTAAATATGTATGATTGATTGGTGTGGAGGAAATAAGCTTTATACGAGCGTGTGATATGGAAGTAATAAAAGCGACAGACTGCATAATAAAGGTCCATATCACAAGTGGCAATATAAAGTGACGTTCTTTCGCATTAAGATTTTGTGCATCCAACCATAAAAGCGCATGACAACCTCTGCTTCCCTCTGCGAAGGGCCTATCTTTTACTTTTATCTCCTACATTGCATAAGAGTCATGGTGATCTTCACCCTTCCTTTTTACATTTTATCCTTTGGCAAGCACAATATGTTGGAAAGATCCTGGTATATATGGCTAATTGGATGTCAGTTTTCATGAACTATTACTGTTGACATTACCCTTGAGGTAAAACGTTGGGAGGGAAAACTATAAGCCCATATCTTTCTCTTTGTTCGATTAAAACTCCATACCCATAAATATTGCATGAGTGTCAGCAATTGTGAAAGATTATATGATAGTTGAGTATGTGGACTTGCTGAAAAGCTCTTATACATTGACTCTTTCCTATGTTATGATAAATTGCAATTGCTTCAGTGACTGAGATTGTAGTTTGTTAGTTTTCAATGAAGTTTACGATTCATACTTGATATTGTGATTGAATTATTGCTCTAGCATTAGAGATTATATAACAAGAATTATATAAGTTGCTGTTCTAAGAATGATCATGATGCCCTCATGTCCGTATTTTACTTTTATCGACACCTCTATCTCTAAACATGTGGACATATTTTTCGATTTCGGCTTTTCACTTGAGGACAAGCGAGGTCTAAGCTTGGGGGAGTTGATACGTCCATTTTGCATCATGCTTTTATATCGATATTTATTGCCTTATGGGCTGTTATTACACATTATGTCACAATACTTATGCCTATTCTCTCTTATTTTACAATGTTTACATAAAGAGGAGAATGCCGGCAGCAGGGATTCTGGGCTGGAAAAGGAGCAAATATTAGAGACCTATTCTACACAGCTCCAAAAGTCGTGAAACTTCACGGAAGATGTTTTCCAAATATATAAAAAATACTGAGAGCAAGAACCTCACCAAGGGGGTCACACCCTGCCCACGAGGGTGGGGGCGCGCCCTACCCCCCAGGGCGCGCCCCTACCTCGTGGGCCCCCTGGTGGCCCTCCGGTGGCCATCTTCTGCTATATGGAGTCTTTCGATGGGAAAAAAATCATAAGCCATCTTCTCGAACGAAACTCCGCCGCCACGAGGCGAAACCTTCGCGGAACCAATCTAGGGATCTGGCGGAGCTGTTCTGTCGGGGAAACTTTCCTCCCGGAGGGGGAAATCATCGCCTTCATCATCACCAACGCTCCTCTCATCGGCAGAGGGAAATATCCATCAACATCTTCATCAGCACCTTCTCATCTCAAAACCCTAGTTCATCTCTTGTATCCAATTCTTGTCTCCAAGTCCGGGATTGGTGCTAGTAGGTTGCTAGTAGTGTTAATTACTACTTGTAGTTGATGCTAGTTGGTTTAATTGGTGGAAGATCATATGTTCAGATCCTATATGCATATCAATACCCCTCTGATTATGAACATGTTTATGCTTTGTGAGTAGTTACTTTTGTTCCTGAGGACATGGGAGAAGTCTTGCTATTAGTAGTCATGTGAATTTGGTATTCGTTCGATATTTTGATGAGATGTATGTTGTCTCTCCTCTAGTGGTGTTATGTGAATGTCGACTACATGACACTTCACCATTATTTGGGCCTAGAGGAAGGCATTGGGAAGTAATAAGTAGATGATGGGTTGCTAGAGTGACAGAAGCTTAAACCCTAGTTTATGCGTTGCGTCGTAAGGGGCTGATTTGGATCCATATGTTTCATGCTATGGTTAGGTTTACCTTAATACTTTTGTTGTATTTGCAGATGCTTGCAATAGAGGTTAATCATAAGTGGGATGCTTGTCCAAGTAAGGGCAGAACCCAAGCACTGGTCCACCCACATACCAAATTATCAAAGTACCGAACGCGGATCATATGAACGTGATGAAAACTAGCTTGACGATATTCCCATGTGTCCTTGGGAGCGCTTTACATCTTATAAGAGTTTGTCCAGGTTTGTCTTTTGCTACAAAAAGGATTGGGCCACCTTGCTGCACCTTATTTACTTTTGTTACTTGTTGCTCGTTACAAATTATCTTATCACAAAACTATCTATTACCACTTTATTTCAGTACTTGCAGAGAATACCTTGCTGGAAACCGCTTATCATTTCCTTCTGCTCCTCGTTGGGTTCGACACTCTTACTTATCGAAAGGACTATGATAGATCCCCTATACTTGTGGGTCATCAAATAGCAAAGCTCGCGATACATCAAGATCGTATCACCTCAAGAACATGAGAGAGAGAGAGAGATCAAACACATAGCTACTGGTATATACCCTCAGCCCCGAGGGTGAACTAGTCCCTCCTCATCATGGAGAGCGCCGAGATGATGAAGATGGCCACCGGTGCGGGATTCCCCCCCCCCCCCCCCGACAGGGTGCCAGAACGGGTCTAGATTAGTTTTCGGTGGCTACGGAGGCTTCTGGTAGTGGAACTCCTGATCTATTCTGTGCTCTGATGTTTTTCGGGTATATGGACATATATAGGTGAAATAAGTCGGTCAGGGGAGCCACGAGGGGCCCATGAGGGTGTGTGCGGGGGGACGCCTAGGGGGTAGGGCGCGCCTCCCTGCCTCGTGGCTTCCTTGAAGCTTCCTTGACGTCTACTCCAAGTCTCCTAGATTGCTTCCGTTCCAAAAATAACTCTCCCGAAGGTTTCATTCCGTTTGGACTCCGTTCGGTATTCATTTTCTGTAAAACTCAAAACAAGGAAAAAACAGAAACTGGCACTGGGCTCTAGGTTAACAGGTTAGTCCCAAAGATCATATAAAATAGCATATAAATGCATATAAAACATCCAAGGTTGATAATATAATAGCATGGAACAATAAAAAATTATAGATACGTTGGAGACGTATCAGTTCTTAGCTTGTGCATAGAAGGTTAGTAGCTAATTATTCATTTTGCATAGCTTTCTATTGCTTGATCTACGTAGTGTGTTTCAAGTGTTGATGACCGTGCCAGTTTTGAAAGTGCAAGTGTCACTTAAAGTGTATTTTGGTGTGATGATAGTATGGTTAGAGAAACTAATATCAAGTGGTAAAGTTTATCTTGGGATATTGGTTCCAAGTTGTTCTTCATGGAGGTGTGCGACCCCTCAATTCAAAAAGATCAAAGGCGTGGTCTACGGCAATTCGAATGTTATTTTGGTTCGATTCGAGTCGTAGAAAAGACCGCACTATTAAGAGGGGTCGGTGTGGATCTGTGTTGTGTGGGAATGCCATTGCCAAAACCTAAACACCAGCCTACCCACTCCTACTGTTGGGGAACATAGTAATTTCAAAAAAAATTCCTACGCACACGCAAGATCATGGTGATGCATAGCAACGAGAGGGGAGAGTATGTCTACATACCCTCGTAGACCGAAAGCGGAAGCGTTTATCAACGCGGATGATGTAGTCGTACACCTTCACGATCCATCCCGATCAAGTACCGAACATACGGCACCTCCGTGTTCAGCACATGTTTAGCTCGATGACGTCCTCGCCTTCTTGATCCAGCAAGACGGGTGAAGTAGTAGATGAGTACCGGCAGCACGACAGCATGGTGACGGTGTTGGTGAAGAACAATCTCCGCAGGGCTTCGCCTAAGCACTACGAAAACTATGACGGAGGATAAACTAGAGGGGACGGGGTTCCCGACACACGGCTTGGTGTTTCTTGATCTGTCTTGGGTGCTAGCCCTACCCCTCTATTTATATGTTGAGCCTTGGGGTCGGAACTTGGAGTAAAAGCCTCCACAAAGTCGGTTTCACCCGAAAGGCAAGAGTCCTTGTCGGACTCCAGGGCCAGACGCCAGGGTTGCCGGCGTGTGGGCCCAGAAGCCAGGGACCCTGGCGTCTAGCCCCTGGACTCTGCAAAACTTCCTTTTGCGCTTTCCAAAAACCTTGTGGGCTTTCCCCTTTGGCCCAAATAAAGTGTTCTCGTACCCAAACATTTCGGGAAACATCCGGAACCCCTTCCGGTGAATTCCGGAACCCTTCCGGTGACCAAACACTATTACCCCATATATCAAACTTTATCTCCGGACCATTCCGGAGTTCCTCGTCATGTTCGTGATCTTATTCGGAACTCCGAACAACATTCGGTTACCAACACACATAACTCATAAGTACTATATCGTCAACGAACGTTTAAGCGTGCGGACCCTACGGGTTCGAGAACTATGTAGACATGACCGAGACACTTCTTTGGTCAATAACCAGTAGCGGAACCTGGATGCCCATATTGGCTCCTACATATTCTATGAAGATCTTTATCGTTCGAACCGCATAACAACATACGTTGTTCCCTTTGTCATCGGTATGTTACTTGCCCGAGATTCGATCGTCAGTATCTCAATACCTAGTTCAATCTCGTTACCGGCAAGCCTCTTTACTCGTTCCGTAATACATCATCCCGCAACTAACTCATTAGTTACAATGCTTGCAAGGCTTATAGTGATGTGCATTACCGAGTGGGCCCAGAGATACCTCTCCGACAATCAGAGTGACAAATCCTAATTTCGAAATACTCCAACTCAACAAGTATCGGAGTGACAATCGGAGTGACAAATCCTAATTTGTCACCTCCATAATCGAGAAACATATCCTTATTCCACTAAGGATAATTTTGACTGCTGTCCAGTGATCTACTCCTAGATCCCTATTGTACTCCCTTGCTAAACTCAGTGTAGGGTATACAATAGATCTGGTACACAGCATGGCATACTTTATAGAAACTATGGCTGAGGCATAGGGAATGACTTTCATCCTCTTTCTATCTTCTGCCATGGTCGGGCTTTGAGTCTTACTCAATTTCACACCTTGTAACACAGGTAAGAACTCTTTCTTTGACTGTTTCATTTTGAACTACTTCAAAATCTTGTCAAGGTATGTACTCATTGAAAAAACTTATCAAGCGTCTTGATCTATCTCTATAGATCTTGCTGCTCAATATGTAAGTAGCTTCACTGAGGTCTTTATTTGAATAACTCCTTTCAAATACTCTTTTATACTTTCCAGAAAATTCTACATTATTTCCGATCCACAATATGTCATTCACATATGTTTATCAGAAATGCTGTAGTGCTCCCACTCACTTTCTTGTAAATACAGGCTTCACCACAAGTCTATATAAAAATATATGCTTTGATCAACTCATCAAAGCGTAGATTCCAACTCTAAGATGCTTGCACCAGTCCATAGATGGATCGCTGGAGCTTGCACATTTTGTTAGCACCTTTAGGATCGACAAAACCTTCTGGTTGCATCATATACAACTCTTCTTTAAGAAATCCATTAAGAAATGTAGTTTTGACATCAATTTGCCAGATTTCATAAAATGTGGCAATTTGCTAACATGATTCAGACAAACTTAAGCATCTTTACGAGTGAGAAAATCTCATCGTAGTAAACACGTTGAACTTTGTCAAAACCTTTTTCGACAAGTCTAGCTTTGTAGGTAGTATCACTACTATCAGCGTCCGTCTTCCTCTTGAAGAACCATTTATTTTCTATGGCTTGCCGATCATCGGGCAAGTCAACCAAAGTCCACACTTTGTTCTTATACACGGATCCTATCTCAGATTTTATGGACTCGAGCCATTTCGCGGAATCTGGGCTCATCATCGCTTCCTCACAGTTCATAGGTTCGTCATGGTCAATTAGTATGACCTCCAGAATAGGATTACCGTACCACTCTGGTGCGGATATCACTCTGGTTGACCTACGAGGTTTGGTAGTAACTTGATCTGAAGTTACATGATCATCGGCATTAGCTTCCTCACTAATTGGTGTAGGTGTCACAGGAACCGTTTCTGGGATGAACTACTTTCCAATAACGGAGCAGGTACAGTTACCTCATCAAGTTCTACTTTCCTCCCACTCACTTCTTTCGAGAGAAACTCCTTCTCTAGAAAGGATCCATTCTTAGCAATGAATGTCTTGCCTTCGGATCTGTGATAGAAGGTGTACCCAACAGTTACTTTTGTGTATCCTATGAAGACACACTTCTCCGACTTGGGTTTGAGCTTTATCAAGATGAAACCTTTTCACATAAGCATCGCAAGCCCAAACTTTAAGAAACGACAGCTTAGGTTTCTTGCTAAACCATAGTTCATATGGTGTCGTCTCAATGGATTTAGATGGTGCCCTTTTTAATGTGACTGCAGCTGTCTCTAATGCATAACCCCAAAACGATAGTGGTAAATCGGTAAGAGACATCATAGATTGCACTATATCAAATAAAGTACGGTTATGATGTTCGGACACACCATTACGCTGTGGTGTTCCAGGTGGCATGAGATTGTGAAACTATTCCACATTGTTTTAATTGAAGACCAAACTCGTAACTCAAATATTTTCCTCTGCAATCAGATTGTAGAAACTTTATTTTCTTGTTACGATGATTTTCCACTTCACTCTAAAATTCTTTGACTTTCAAATGTTCCAGAGTTATGTTTCTTCAAGTAGATATACCCATATCCGCTCAAATCATCTGTGAAGGTCAGAAAACAATGATACCCGCCGCGAGCCTCAGCACTCATTGGACCTCATACATCAATATGTATTATATCGAATAAGTCAGTTGCTCGCTCCATTGTTCTGGATAACGGAGTCTTAGTCATCTTGCCCATGAGGCATGGATCACACGCATCAACAGATTCATAATCAAGTGATTCCAAAAGCCCATCAACATGGATTTTGTCCATGCGCTTTACACCAATATGACCTAAACGACAGTGCCACAAATAAGTTGCACTATCATTATTAACTTTGCATCTTTTGGCTTCAATATTATGAATATGTGTATCACTACGATCGAAATTCAATAAACCATTCACCTTGGGTGTAAGACCATTGAAGGTTTCATTCATGTAAACAGAACAACAATTATTCTCTGACTTTAAATGAATAACCGTATTGCAATAAACATGATCAAATCATATTCAATCTTAACGCAAACACCAAATAACATTTATTTAGGTTCAACACTAATCCCGAAAGTATAGGGAGTGTGTGATGATGATCATATCAATATTGGAACCACTTCTGTCGGATGTGGGGTTCCGGCAAACCCTTAAGGTTTGAACACTGGGGTGCACGCGAAGTCTTTCCCTCCTACCAATCTGCGCCCTAGCTCACTAAGATCTCGTGGACGAACTCGACAAACTCGCAACACAGAAAGACACAAGGTTTATACTGGTTCGGGCCACCGTTGTGGTGTAATACCTTACTCCAGTGTGGTGGTGGTAGATTGCCTCTAGGGCTGATGATGAACAGTACAAGGGAAGAACAGCCTCCGGAGGTTGAGGTGTTCTTGTGAGTAGGCTCTCGGTCGGGTTGGATTAAGCTAGGGTGAGATGATGTCTCCCCGATCCGATCCCCCCTACTATGGTGGCTAGCTCTACTTATATAGGCCCTAGTCCTCTTCCCAAATATCGAGCGGGAAGGGAGCCAACAATGGCGGGCTAATTTGAAGGGGGACAACAGTACAAGCTATCCTGACAAAAGTGGTCTTCGCCTACCAAAAGCTCTGCGGGTGACGTTGTCTTGGTCTCCACGATGACCTCCATCTTGCCGTCCTCCTGGTCTTGGTCTCGTTGCACCAATATAGCAACCTTTGTCTGATGCCTCGGTACTCTTCGCCTGCGCTGGCCTCCTTAGCACCAAAGAGGAAACAAGGACGCTACGTGCGTTGGCGCCCGCCTGGTGTCGTGCGTCATGGCTCACGTCGCGAGGGTCTCGTGAGGTTTGCCCCGCCTTGATAGCTCCGCTCCTCGTGAGCCTGCCCGTCTAAGCCACTCCAGCAGAGGTCTTGCATCGTCCGCCTCGTGAGGCTTGAACTCTCGTGAGGGTCTTGGATGCTTTGTTGGTGAAGATGGGTTGTACAGCCTGCTGGCTCAGCTACACCATGGGCCGCAGGCAGGCAAGTCTGGGGACCCCCGTTCCCAGGACGCCGACAGTAGCCCCCGGGCCCAAGGTGCGGTCGGGCTTGGCTTCGCGGCAAAGTCAAGGGCCAAGTATGGAGCGCCGCGGGCCCCAAAAGACTGCGGCCTCGATTGACGCATGGTGGTTGACTGGACGTGGGCGTCTCCGCTTCCCGATGTTGCCTCGACAACTGCTCGTCTTGTCAAGTCCCTACGCCATGCAAGGAAAACCATCATTACCTGTGATCGTGGGAGATGCCGATTGGCCTTCCCTTGCTATAAATGGGGAGGGGGGCGGAGCCCCCATTGCCCATCTCTTCCTGGCTTGCTTGCTTCTTCCTCCTCGCTCCACTGCCAACAACAATGGCGCCCATCAGAAAGTTTTCTACTGAAGAGAAAGGAAAGGCTCCCCGTGATGATCCGGGGCCTCTTCCGCCGAAGAAGAGGTCGGTCCATTGCCGTGATGAGGCGGCGATGTAGGTGGTGTCGAGGCCTTGGCCCGAGCGGCCTCCTCCGGGGTACCCGCTTCCCGTGTACGCCTGAGCCGATGGCTCGGGAGGACGAAGTGACGAGCAGTGCCGCCCATACCGCATCCAGGGTCGCCGCGCCACGGCGACGTGTGCCATCGCCCCTGGGGTTCACGCCGCTGACTCCTCGCACGAGTTGGTGCTGTGGGCACCAGTGCCTCCGAGCTCCTGGATCCACTTCCCGCGGTTCTTCTCCGACGTGATGCCGCCGAGGGGGCCTCTCGAGCTCTAGCTGCAGCATGCCGACTTCAGCGCTCCGGCGACCGGAGCGGAGATTGAAGCGGTCCCCACCGACAAGATCTTCATGACGCGCGGCTGGGGCGAGATCGCGCGGGTCTGCCGTGCGAGGGGCGCCCTCGCGATCCACTTTGAGTACGACAGCGTCTCCACGCTCTTCTTCAAGGTCTTCGATGCTGAGGGCCGCCGCCTGGAGTGCTGCTCCAGAGAGGAGCGTGAGGTTGACGCATGTCCCGCTAGCGGCCACTCCAGCAGCAGCAACCCTTGGGAGTCCAGCAGCTCTCCTGAGCTCTATGAGACTCCGGAGATGAGCGACGACAACTACGTGCCCCCGAGCTCTCACCGCGCTCGGAGTAGAGCTGCGACGTCCGGCCTTCGCCGCTGCTGATTTGGATGGGGTTGGTGTCGGCCTCCCATGGACCACTGTTGATGATGGCGTCCACCATGGGAGGATGTAGATAGGATTCCCCTTAGTATCGGCTTTTGTTTCCGCAATGAATCATGAATTACCCCGTGGGGGCATGTAATGGTTTGTAATGTCCTTTGTGCTTATCTTCCCTGTTATGAGAATTTGGTGAACGCATGTCCCGTTAAGGCTCGGTCCCCCCTTTCTTTCCTCGCGATAGCTTGTTGCTCTACACTGACAGGCCCCGATCCCCAGGCAGGCTACAGCCGTCGCTGGTATGCCAGGTCACGTGCTGTGGTCAAGGCCAGGAGGTGTGTGGCCCGAGGTCTAGTAAAAGCCCCTGAGGCGCGATGCTCAGGAGGTCCCCCTTAGCGCTCAAGCAGCCATGGTAAGGCGAGAAAGGGAGTTGACGTGGCCGCAACGGGGTTGCGGCAAGGCGTGAGTGGCCAAACATTTAGCCGATCCGAGTGCGGGACTTATCTTGTTGATCTCATGGCGACTCCTAACGTTGCGGTAGGGCTGCGTGCCTACTCGTGCGGCATAGCTAGGCCGGCCCATACGAGTTTCCCTCCCCTCATGCCCTCCTTAGTGCTCTACGTCCTCATGTCCCGACCCTCGAGCGAGCTCAGCCGCTGCTGGTATGCCAGGTCACGATGTCGTAGTCAAGGCCAGGGGTGAGGGCTGGAGAGCCAGTAGGAGCTCCTGAGTCGCGATGCTCAGGAGCCCCCATTTTAACGCGCAAGAGAATTGCACGAGGGAAAAAGAGACCCGCGGTTCCACCTGCTATCCTTCCCATGGGGTCCCTGTGAACAGGCACAAGAAGAAACACGGTTCGCCGTTACAGCTGTCAGCCTGCCACTAGTTGCTCTGGATGAGGAGAAGGCACTAAGGGCCTGGTGAGGTGATGTGCTCGGGGCGTGCCACGAGCCAGAGCTCGACCGCTCAGATATGTCGGCGTGGCAGGGACGGACCCGTGCACCAGCGCCGTGCCTGTGTGGAGGCCCCGGGGGGGGGGCGATGATCGAGAAGATGATAGCAGTTGGCAGGTTAAGCATGGAGAGCAGATCAACTTGGATAAATGCAGGAAGGTACATGCCACCGGCTCCGGCCCAAGTGGCTTGGGGATGATGCAGCACGAAGGGCACCCCCAACAAGGTAAGCTGAAGACATAAGCAAAAGGGATACATGGCGCAGGGACAGACCCACGCGTGCTGGGAATAATGCAGCCCGAGGGGCGCTCCCAGCTAAATGAGATTGGAAGATGTCACCTGGTTCTATAGATGAAGCAGAGTTGGTGCAGCTGAAGACGTGCATTGGAGAAATGACTCCTCATGAGCCGCCAGGACCCCGAGCCTTGGGAGGCTCTGGGGGCTCGGGAGGTTCCCTGAAGACCGTCTCCATCTCCTCCAGAACGGCGTGGTACCTAGCTTCCTGATCCACCAGGATACATCGCATGTTGCGCTGATAGGCCGATGCCGCACTTGGCAAGCCAAAGGGCATACGAACGTAGCTGTGCGGCGGGCCCTCGCAGCGGACCACACATGAAGGCCAGAAACGCTCCTGAGATGCGGCCCTGTTGAGCCCTGGGACGTCGATGCAGATGCGCAGCCCAGCATCCTCGCCAGGATGCGGAGCTGTGCCTTGTGGGCGGTTGTCGCCGCGCATGGCTCTTGCTTCTTGTAGTTCCTGGGTTGTCTTGGTGATAAACTCCTGAGTGGTGGGCACTCCTCGCCCTGCGCTCTCCTGAGGGTCACGTGCCATGAAGCATGCCTCCAAGTGGCGCCCAAGCGCCTCCCTCGCGAGGTTGGCAAGGTCTGAGGCCCTCCAGAAGAGAGCCCCCGAGCCCTGCCTGAGGAGGGCACTGGGCGCGCCTTCCTATGTGATAGAGGGAGGCGCCCCTGGAGCGGGCGCTGGTCCTGACGTGGCTTCTGCCGCGACGCCATCCTCCTGAGGTCCTGCATGGCGTGACTGTTTCTTCTTGGGGATGGCCTCCAAAGGGCCTTCATTTCTGTTGTCGGGGTCGTCGAGTGCAGCGGCCTAAAAGGCGCGCTCGAGGGAGCACACCACATCTCTCTCTTCACACGGGACCGTGGTGATTCCTCCGCTTCCTGGCATCTTGAGAATGTTGTATCCGTGATGAGTGACTGCCATGAACTTGGCCAGGGATGGATACCCGAGGATGGCATTGTATGGCAGGCGGATGTGCGCGATGTCGAAGTCAATGAGCTCGGTGCGGTAGTTCTTGCGCTCCCCGAATGTGACAGGCAGGCGGACCTGCCCTATCGGTGTGGTGGAGTCGTTGGTCACTCCTGAGAAAGGCTTGGTGGGCTGGAGCTGCTCATATGGCACTTGGAGGTTGTCAAACGTGTCGACGGACAGGACGCTGAGCCCTGCGCCGCCGTCGATCAGGGTCTTAGTGACTTGCACATTGCTGATGACTGGGGAACACAACATAGGGAGGGTGCCAGTGGTGGCTGCGCACTTGAGCTGATCCGCCGAGTTGAAAGTGATGGTGCATTGGGACCACCTGAGCAGGCGTGTGGCCTCGAGTTTAGGGAGCACCGCGTTCACCTCGCGAGTAAACTGTTTGAAGATGCGCTGAGAGGCCAGGGCCTGGGCGCCGCCCAAGATGCAGGCGATCGCACGTGGCTCCTGGAAGCCCTCAGCCCGTCGTCCTGGTGGTGGTCGTCGTTCCTTCTTGGTGGCGGCAGCGGGGGAAGATCGGCGTTGCCCTGGGGGCGATCCTCACGCGGCGGGTCCCTCCAGGCGCCCTCACGAGGTTGGTCCTGCCAGCGGTCCTCACGAGGTCGGTCGCGCCACTATTGGCGTGGGCCACGGTCGTCCTAGCGTCCGCCTCCACATCCTCCTCCACGGCCGTAGCCTCGGTCGTTGCACTCGGGGCGTCGACCGTAGCGTCCTTCTCGTATGGCTCTGAGCTCTTGACAGTCGCTGGTGTTGTGGGTGTTCAGGTTGTGGAAGGCGCAGAACGGTCGGCCGTTCTTGGATGACTCAGGCCGATCTCTGCCTCGCTTGATGTCGGGCTCCGCTACGAGCACAGCTACCTCCTTGCGCTTCACGTCCTTGGCCTTGGCCTTCTTCTCCTCCGCGCCCACGACTGGCAGCTCAAGGAGAGAGAGGCACCCCTCCTCAGCTCTTGCACACTTGGTCGCCAGGTTGAACAACTCCTGAGATGTGCAGAGCTCCTCGTGGATGGCGAGCTCTTCCTTCATCTTGACGTTGCGGACGCCGTCGAAAAACGCGGAAATGATGGCCTCGTCCGTGACCTTAGGGATCTTGAGGCGGGTGTTATTGAAGTGCTGGATGTACTTCTGGAGGGTCTCTCCTGGTTGCTGCCTGATGCAGTGTAGATCACCCGCGGCCGAAGGGCGGTCGCGAATGCCCTGGAAGTTGGCGACGAAGCGGTCGTGCATCTCGTCCCAGGAGGAGATCGATCTGTGCTGCAGATTCAGGAGCCAAGAGCGAGCTCCATCCTTGAGAGCCATGGGAAACCAGTTCGCCATGACCTTTTCATCGCCGTTGGCCGCTTCGATGCTCAGCTCATAGAGCTGCAGGACTCCGCAGGGTCGGCGGTACCGTCATAGCGAGGAGGCAGATCCGGCTTGAACTTGCCCGGCAAGGCGATGCTACGCAGCTTGGGGGTGAAGGCGTGGCAGCCGGCCGTGGTAGCCGGGGCCCGCTTCGGAGGTGGAGCTTGGTGTTGATGAGGTGCGCGCTGCGCCGCTGCGGGTGGTGCGCGGTCTTGACGAGGTGGCGCGTGGAGCGCAGGTGCAGCTTCTCGCGGCTGCAGAATTTCTTGGCAGCTTCTCTCTTCGCGCGCGAGCGCCGGGCGCGGCAGATCACGTCGCAGAGCTGCGCGCCTTGGTGCCAAGGCGACGTCTTGGGGCTGAGGTGGTGGAGGTGCACCATGAGCCCCGTCGCCTACGGCTGGTTGAGGGGGAGGCAGAGAGTGGGATGGCGCCAGAGATCCCCCCGCGGCGCGGACGAGCTCGGCGACACGTTCGAGCCACTCCTCGTAGAGGTCGTCGATGGGGCGGTAGCGCAGGAGCTCATTCGTTGCGAGGAGCGCGACCCGTGCCTCCATGGGAGCGCGATGCGCGTGAGACGAAGAATCGACAGGGGTCAGCGATAGAGTGGCGGTGCAGCCGTCCTGCCGTACCGAAGGATGCAGCGAGCACGCCTACTGCTTGTTCCCCGCCGGGCGGTGGGGGACGGAGAACGACGATGTGGCCCGCCGACGAGAGCCGTCTAAGCGACGCGGGCGGTGAGGGCAGCCCGACGCTCAACTCGAGCACGGTGAGCGTTCACCATGGAGACGACAGAGCAACAGAGCAACAAACTGATGGAAAGGAGGCTACGACGCACCCCTACCTGGCGTGCCAAATGTCGGATGTGGGGTTCCGGCAAACCCTTAAGGTTCGAACACTGGGTTCGCGCGAAGTCTTTCCCTCCTACCAATCTGCGCCCTAGCTCACTAAGATCTCGCGGACGAACTCGACGAACTCGCAACACAGAAAGACACAAGGTTTATACTGGTTCGGGCCACTGTTGTGGTATAATACCCTACTCCAGTGTGGTGGTGGTAGATTGCCTCTAGGGCTGATGATGAACATTACAAGGGAAGAACAGCCTCCGAAGGTTGAGGTGTTCTTGTGAGTAGGCTCTCGGTCGGGTTGGATCGAGCTAGGGCGAGATGATGTCTCCCCGATCCGATCCCCCTACTATGGTGGCTAGCTCTACTTATATAGGCCCTAGTCCTCTTTCCAAATATCGAGCGGGAAGGGAGCCAACAATGGCGGACTAATTTGAAGGGGGACAGCTAGTACAAGCTATCCTGACAAAAGTGGTGTTCGCCTGTCAAAAGCTCTGGTGGTCACGCCGTCTTGGGCTCCACGATGACCTCCGTCTTGTCGTCCTCTTGGTCTTGGTCTCGTTGCACGAATATAGCAACCTTTGCCTAATGCCTCGGTACTCTTCGCCTACACTGGCCTCCTTAGCACCAAAGAGGAAACAAGGACGCTGCATGCGCTGGCGCCCGCCTGGTGTCATGCGTCATGGCTCATGTCACGAGGCTCTCGTGAGGTTTGCCCCGCCTTGATATCTCAGCTCCTCACGAGCCTGCCCGGCTAAGCCACTCCAGCAAAGGTCTTGCGTCGTCTGCCTCACGAGGCTTGGACCCTCGTGAGGGTCTTGGATGCTTTGTTGGTGAAGATGGGCCATACAGCCTGCTGGCTCAACCACGCCATGGGCCGCAGGCAGGCAAGTCTAGGGACCCTCGTTCCCAGGACGCCGACAACTTCCAACACACATCGTCACTTCACCCTTAACTATTCTCTGTTCATTCTGCAATTCCTGTTTCGTGTTACTAATCTCAGCAACTGAACTGGTATCAAATACTGAGGGGTTGCTATAAACACTAGTAAAGTACACATCAATAACATGTATATCAAATATACCTTTGTTCACTTTGCCATACATCTTATCCGCCAAATACTTGGGGCAGTTCTGCTTCCAGTGACCAGTCCCTTTGCAGTAGAAGCACTTAGTCTCAGGCTTAGGTCTAGACTTGGGCTTCTTCACTTGAGCATCAACTTGCTTGCTGTTCTTCTTGAAGTTCCCCTTCTTCCATTTGCCCTTTTCTTGAAACTAGTGGTCTTGTTAACCATCAACACTTGATGCTTTTCTTGATTTCTACCTTTTGTCGATTTCAGCATCACGAAGAGCTTGGGAATCATTTCCATTATCCCTTGCATATTATAGTTCATCACGAAGTTCTAGCAACTTGGTGATAGTGACTAGAGAACTCTGTTAATCACTATCTTATCTGGAAGATTAACTCCCACTTGATTCAAGTGATTGTAGTACTCAGACAATCTGAGCACATGCTTACTGGTTGAGCTATTCTCCTCCATCTTGTAGGCAAAGTAATGTCAGAGGTCTCATACCTCTCGACACGGGCATGAGTATGAAATACCAATTTCAACTCTTGGAACATCTTATATGCTCCGTGGTGTTCAAAACATTTTTGAAGTCCCGGTTATAAGCCGTAAAGCATGTTGCACTAAACTATCAAGTAGTTATCATACCGAGCTTTTGTCAAAATGTACAAAACGTCTGCATTTGCTTCTGCAATAGTTCTGTCACCTAGCGGTGCATCAAGGACATAATATTTTTGTGCAGCAATGAGGATAATCCTCAGATCACAGAGCTAGTCCGCATCTTTTGTACTAACATCTTTCAACTTATTTTTTTCTAGGAGCATATCAAAATAAAAGGGAGCTACATCGCGAGCTATTGATCTACAACATAGTTATGCAAATACTATCAGGACTAAGTTTCATGATAAATTAAAGTTCAGTTAATCAAATTATTAAAGAACTCCCACTTAGATAGACATCCCTCTAATCATCTAAGTGATCACGTGAAGGAGTAGTTTTCAATGGTGAACATCACTATGTTGATCATATCACTTATATGATTCACACTCGACCTTTCGGTCTCAGTGTTCCGAGGCCATATCTGCATATGCTAGGCTCGTCAAGTTTAACCTGAGTATTCTGCGTGTGCAAAACTGGCTTGCACCTGTTGTAGATGAACGTAGAGCTTATCACACCCGATCATCACGTGGTGTCTCGGCACGACGAACTTTGGCAATGGTGTATACTCAGGGAGAACACCTATACCTTGAAATTTAGTGAGAGATCATCTTATAATGCTACCGTCGATCTAAGAAAAATAAGATGTATAAAGGATAAACATCATATGCAATCAAAATATGTGACATGATATGGCCATGATCATCTTGCACCTTTGATCTCCATCTCCATAGTACCTTCATGATCTCTATGGTCACTGGCATGACACCATGATCTCCATCATCTTGATCTCTATCAACGTGTCGTCACATGGTCGTCTCGCCAACTATTGCTCTTGCAACTATTGCTATCGCATAGCGATAAATTAAAGCAATTGTATGGTGCTTGTATCTTATGCAATAAAGAGACAGCCATAAGGCTTTTGCCAGTTGGCGATAACTGTGTAACAAAACATGATCATCTCATACAATAAAATTTAGCATCATGTCTTGACCATATCACATCACAACATGCCCTGCAAAAACAAGTTAGACGTCCTCTACTTTGTTGTTGCAAGTTTTACGTGGCTGCTATGGGCTGAGCAAGAACCGTTCTTACCTACGCATCAAAACCACAACGATAGTTTGTCAAGTTGGTGCTGTTTTAACCTTCTCAAGGACCGGGCGTAGCCACACTCGATTCAACTAAAGTTGGAGAAACTGACACCCGCCAGCCACCTGTGTGCAAAGCACGTCGGTAGAACCAGTCTTGCGTAAGCGTACGTGTAATGTCGGTCCGGGCCACTTCATCCAACAATACCGCCGAACCAAAGTATGACATGCTGGTAAGCAGTATGACTTGTATTGCCCACAACTCACTTGTGTTCTACTCGTGCATATAACATCTACGCATAAACCAGGCTCTGATACCACTGTTGGGGAACGTAGTAATTTCAAAAAAAAATCCTACGCACACGCAAGATCATGGTGATGCATAACAACGAGAGGGGAGAGTATGTCTACGTACCCTCGTAGACCGAAAGCGGAAGCGATTATCAACGCGGTTGATGTAGTCGTACACCTTCACAATCCGTCCCGATCAAGTACCGAACGTACGGCACCTCCGCGTTCAGCACACGTTCAGCTCGATGACGTCCTCGCCTTCTTGATCCAGCAAGACGAGCGAAGTAGTAGATGAGTACCGGCAGCACGACGGCGTGGTGACGGTGTTGGTGAAGAACAATCTCCGCAGGGCTTCGCCTAAGCACTACGAAAACTATGATGGAGGATAAACTAGAGGGGACGGGGTTGCTGACACATGACTTGGTGTTTCTTGATCTGTCTTGGGTGCTAGCCCTACCCCTCTACTTATATGTTGAGCCTTGGGGTTGAAACTTGGAGTAAAAGCCTCCACAAAGTCGGTTTCACCCGAAAGGCAAGAGTCCTTCTCGGACTCCAGGGCCAGATGCCAGGGTTTCCGGCCTCTGGACATCCCTGGCGTCTGGCCCCTGGACTCCGCAAAACTTCCTTTTGCGCTTTCCAAAAACCTTGTGGGCTTTCCCCTTTGGCCCAAATAAAGTGTTCTCGTACCCAAACATTTCGGGAAACATCCGGAACCCCTTCCGGTGACCAAACACTATTATCCCATATATGAAACTTTATCTCTGGACCATTTCGGAGTTCCTTGTCATGTCTGTGATCTTATCCGGAACTCCGAACAACATTCGGTTAGCAACATACATAACTCATAAATACTATATGTCAACGTATGTTTAAGCGTGTGGACCCTACGGGTTCGAGAACAATGTAGACATGACCGAGACACTTCTCTAGTCAATAACCAATAGGGGAACCTGGATGCCCATATTGGCTCCTACATATTCTATGAAGATCTTTATCTGTCGAACCGCATAACAACATACGTTGTTCCCTTTGTCATCAGTATGTTACTTGCCCGAGATTCGATCGTCAGTATCTCAATACCTAGTTCAATCTCGTTACCGGCAAGTCTCTTTACTCGTTCCGTAATACATCATCCCACAACTAACTCATTAGTTACAATGCTTGCAAGGCTTATAGTGATGTGCATTACCGAGTGGGCCCAGAGATACCTCTCCGACAATCGGAGTGACAAATCCTAATCTCGAAATACGCCAACTCAACAATTACCTTCGGATACACCTGTAGAGTACCTTTATAATCACCCAGTTACGTTGTGACGTTTGGTAGCACAAAAGTGTTCCTCCGGTAAACGGGAGTTGCATAATCTCATAGTCATAGGAACATGTATAAGTCATGAAGAAAGCAATAGCAACATACTAAACGATCAAATGCTAAGCTAACGGAATGGGTCAAGTCAATCACATCATTCTCCTAATGATGTGGTCCCGTTAATCAAATGACAACTCATGTCTATGGTTAGGAAACATAGCCATCTTTGATAAACGAGCTAGTCAAGTAGAGGCATACTAGTGACACTCTGTTTGTCTATGTATTCACACATGTATCATGTTTCCGGTTAATAGAATTCTAGCATGAATAATAAACATTTATCATGATATAAGGAAATAAATAGTAACTTTATTATTGCCTCTAGGGCATATTTCCTTCACCTACCACTTATATCAGTAGTGTGCTTGCGTGTGGTACTCAGAAAGTTTGCAACATAAAGTTTCTGGGTACCGCGTGCGCACGTGGTCTTTTGACCCCCGTGCGCACGGGATACTGCGTAACTTCCTGCATAACTTCCTGGGTACCCCATGCGCATGGGGTACCGCGTAACTCCCTGAGTACCCCGTGCGCACGGGGTCTTTTGACCCCATGCGCATCGGGTGGTGCGTTTGTTCCTGAGTACCCCGTGTGCACGGGGCTGACTTAGCCCATGCGCACGGGGTCCAACTGGAAGAAACGGCCACCCGACCAAGAACACTATAAAAGCCCTCCTTCTTCCTCCTTCGCCCGCAACCCTAATGTCTTGTTGAGCTCCACCATTGCTACACCCCATTTTGCTCAATACTCTTAATCCCTCCACCCAAACTTGTTGAAACTTTGGGGATTGGGAGAGCAAGACCCAATCTACATCTTGACCAAACCAAATCACGTTCCCCACAACATTTCTTCCCCCGTTGACTTGTTACTCTTAGAGCTTGGGCTCCTAGGCGGTTAGAGGTTCCTCCGGAAGCTTCCGTGCTGGTGGTGTGCTCCGGAGAAGTTTGTAAAGGTGTGGTGGTCACCTTCAAGACCAAGGCTCCTCCATTGGGGGTGACTCGAAAGAGATTACGGTGAGCCTTCATGGTGTTTCGCAAGCTTTGGCTCTGGCACCGCTCTAAACGGAGAGTAGCTCTTCCCCAAGGAAGAGTGAACTTCGGGATAAAGTCCGCGTCCTCACCTAACTTGTGGTTAATCCTTTCCTGCACTTTACTTTGCCTTGTATGTGATACGTCTCCAACGTATCTATATTTTGTTGTTGTTCCATGCTGTATATTATCATTTTTGGATGTTTCATAATCATTTTATAGTCATTTTATATCATTTTTGGTACTAACCTATTGACATAGTGCCAAGTGCCAGCTGCTATTTTATGTATGTTTTTTACATAGCAGGTAATCAATATCAAATGGAGTCCAAATGGAGCGAAACTTTCTGTGATTTTTTTGGACCGGAAGACATACAATGGGCCGGAGAAGCGCTTGGGAGGTGCTTCGAGGGGAGCACAACCTACTAGGGCGCGCTTGGAGGCCCAGGCGCACCCTGGTGGGTTGTGCCCACCTCGGGTGCCCCCCGGGCCGCCTCTTTGCTCTATAAATACCCCAATATTCCATAAACCCTAGGAGAGTCGATGAAAATCAATTCCAGCCACTGCAGAGTCCAAAACCACCAGATCCAATCTAGACACCATCACGAAGGGGTTCACCACTTCCATTGGTGCCTCTCCGATGATGCGTGAGTAGTTCTTTGTAGACCTTCGGGTCTGTAGTTAGTAGCTAGATGGCTTCCTCTCTCGTTTGATTCTCAATACAATGGTCTCTGGGAGATCCATATGATGTAATTCTTTTGCGGTATGTTTGTTGGGATCTGATGAACTTTGAGTTTATGATCAGATCTATCTCTTTTTATCCATGAAAGTTATTTGAGTTTCTTTGATCTCTTATATGCATGATTGCTTATAGCCTCGTATTTATTCTCCGATATTTGTGTTTTGTTTGCCCAACTCAATCTATTTATCTTTCAATGGGAAGAGGTGCTTTGTAGTGGGTTCGATCTTATGGTGCTTGATCCCAGTGACAGAAGGGGAACCGACACATATGTATCATTGCTACTAAGGATAAAACGATGGGGTCTATTTCTACATAAATAGATCTTGTCTACATCATGTCATCATTCTTATTGCATTACTCCGTTTCTCCATGAACTTAATACACTAGATGCATGCTGGATAGTGGTCGATGTGTGGAGTAATAGTAGTAGATGCAGGTAGGAGTCGGTCTACTAATCTTGGACGTGATGCCTATATAATGATCATTGCCTGGATATCGTCATGATCATTTGAAGTTCTATCAATTGCCCAACAGTAATTTGTTTACCCACCGTTTGCTATTTTTCTCGAGAGAAGACACTAGTGAAACCTACGGCCCCCGGGTCTCTTTCTCATATTATTTGCCTTTGCAATCTTTTTTCCTTTGCTTTTATTTTCAGATCTATTAAACCCAAAAATACAAAAATACCTTGCTGCAATTTATTTTATTCGGCGTTCGATCTATCAATATTTATAATTCTCTCATGTCTGTTTGCCAATTTCTGGCATCGTTACCCGAAAGGGATTGACAACCCCTATTACACGTGGGTTGCGAGTATTTGTTATTTGTGTGCAGGTGCTGTTTACATAATGTTGCTTGGTTCTCCTACTGGTTCGATAACCTTGGTTTCATTACTGAGGGAAATACCTACTGTCGCTGTGCTACATCATCCCTTCCTCTTTGGGGAAATACCGATGTAGCTTCAAGCCGCATCAGTATGCTTGTTGGCTTGCTAATTAGATTGTGCCCTAGCATATTTAGCTTTAAGATTACTTGTCATATAGGTTGTGTTCACCTAGTTGCATATCTAATGAACCATATTTATCTCCTAAACCTTAAAATTGACAAGAAAGATTAAAATTTGTAGTCTCCTATTCACCCTCTCTAGTCGACCGTATCGATCCTTTCAAGTGTTTTGTGTAATCATTAGATTTTTAGTTAGCATAGTGATTCTGCAATTCACTGAATTTGTTCAGTGTTAACATTTAATTGGATTTTTTCATTTTGAATAGTTAACTGAATTTGTGCAGTGTGAATTGATAACTAAACTTTTGCAGTTATTATGTTAACTGTTAACTGAATTTGTGCAGTGTGGATAGATAAATGAGTTTTTTCGGTTATTATGTTAACTGGATTTGCTTAGTTAACTGCCTTTTTGAACTTAAGTATTTTCATTTTACAAATACGTCACCATTTGTGCACATAACTTAATGTTTGCATAGGTTTATGTGAATTCTCTATTGTTTTCTGTTTAGGCCTAATTGTAATTTTCTCTTTTTTCAATTGATAGGAAGCACCTAAATGCAACTATGTTGAGTGGGTTGACCCTGAATGGCTTGCCCCTTTAAAGACGAGCCTAGCTAGGATATGTGACATGTATGAGAATGAGAACAAGCTGAGGCTGAGGAAAAATGTAGTTAATGCAGAAGAAAATTTCAAGATCCTGGGAGAGAAGGAGAAGGTGGAAAAAGAGTTGAAGTTTTTTAAGGTTGATTTTGTAAAAGTGGTGGCTGGCAAAGAGTAGGCATTGGCCCAATTAGGTAACACACAACTTTCTCTGACAGACTTGAAGCAAGAACTTGACAAGAAGAAAATTTGTGACAAAATTGTCACAAATATTCATCAGGTTGTGAGGGCCAAGGGAGAGAAAGAGAGGGACCTGATGCAGCAAGAGAGGGAGAAATTAATGGAAGAGAGGGACAGTTTGGTGTTGCAGAGAGATCAGCTAAAGTAAGATAAAAATAAGTTGGAGTACACGATGGGTGATCTTTTCAAGCATAATGAGGAAACTAGGGGCAAGATAAGGAAGCTAAAGGAGACGCTGGATGAATTTGACTGATGATGTGCACTATTGTGGTAATGGCTCCATAATTTCTCAGTTAACTGAATTATTTCAGTAAACTAAATTATTTCAGTTAACTAAATTATAAAGGTAAGTTACTTTATCTAAATCAGCTAACTGAATTTTTTCAGTTAACTGAAAGTTACTTTATCCAGTTTAACTAAATTTGTGTGTAAGTGTGAATAGCTAAGTGACTTGTCCAGCTAAGAAAATTTGATTCTAAGTGCAAATTTGAATTTGCATGAGGAGGCATCAGCGTACATCCTATTTTGGTACAATAAAACATATGTGCCTACATAATGTTGCATTCTCTTTTTTGGAAAGTTGTAGCAACAGACCACAACAAAAAAGGCACATTAGACCAACATAGGAGCACAACACGCAACAATTGCAGTAACATAAAGGAAATAAAACATCTTCATCCATAATATAGCAGAGCAGTACTTGTTCACATCAAACTCCATTGGTAGTTCATACATTAAACCGGTTGAATGTGCTCAAATATAGGATCACACCTAAGCAACATGCCCAAAATATTCCTAACTTATATGTTGCAATATACCAACATACCTAAGCTCTTCTTTAAGAATCTTCATTTTATCAGCACAAGCTTTAGTTGATCTTCAACAGCTTCGGGCACTCCGAGCGGCGAGGCTCCCCTGCAACGAGAGCCCTCTTCTTCCCTACCGCCCTCTTCTTCTTTTGGCCCTGGCCTGGTTCCTGCACCACGACCTCCTCCTCAGCTTGTTTCTTGACGACGGTGATGTGAGCGCATCTGGAACATCCGATAGTGCCTCCACGATGATTGGGAGGTTTTTGTCACCCTCCTTGGCGCCCACGGCCAGTGCTACTATCTGCACATCGTCCGGCTCATCGTAGGAGAACACAGCGACCTCGACCTCCTCTTCATCCGTAACATCCCAATTTTCAATTTGGATGTTATACATAGGTCATCATATGCATATTATATTTTATTTTCATTTTGGTTGAGATCCTAAAAATCTTAAGCAACTCAAGGACCCAAGGAGAGAGTTGGAGATTTCACAAATTTTCATATTTGATTTTTTCTCAAATTTGAAAAGATGATCAATTTGATTTTAATATTTTTCTCTCCAATTATTTCCCATAATAAAAATCAATGAGAGAAGATAATATGACATCTTCAAAAGAGAGGAATATTGGAGAATAAATTTTAAAATCAAATTAATATTTTATTGGTATTTTATTTGAATTAGAAAATATGCATTTTTAGGCCAGAAAAATGTTCACCTTGTCCTAAATATTAGGTTTGGACGGTGAAAATTATTTTTGGTATTTTTAAAAATTCTTTTATATTTTATTAGGATTTTCTTTTAGACGAAATTTATTTAAGAAAAAACTTCGTCGCCCGACTGGGCCGAAGGCCCAGCCGAGCCTGCCCACCGCGCGCCGCTTCCTGCTCGGCAGAGTCCCGCCGCCGCCCGACTTGCCGGAGTCCAAGCCGGACTCCGGGTCCGCCACCGCCCGCCCCTTCCACCAAGTCGTCCCCGGGCCCCTTTTATAACCGCCCCAGCCCTGCCGCCTCCTCCTCATCCCGCCACCACAGCCGCCGCCGCCTCCCCGCCGCCGCAGCCGCATCGCGCCGCTAGCCGCCGCCGCTCGCCGCTCGCTGCCATGTGCCGCGCCGCGCCCCATCGCCGCTCCCGTGCCGCCGGCGCACCCCGCCTCGCCGGACCTTGCCGGAACACGCCGTCGGTTTTCGCCGGTTTTTAGGTAAAACCTAGATCGGTTTTTTAGGGTTTCGACGATTTATTATTTCTTTCGGGTTTTCATTTTAGTTTTAGTTTATTTAGCGAACGTTCACCGGTTAGCTTCTGTTAACGAACGGTTTTCGTTTGTTAGTCTCTGATAGCGGACGTTCGTCCTATAGATTTTTCTTTCTAGTTTTACTTTCGGCCAGGGACCTATCTGCGAATTCTTTTATCACAGATTAGCCCCTGCACTTCAAACCCTCGCTGGTCTTTGCTCGTTCATCCAAATCTAGTGAAACCAACGTCAAAATCTTCGTCTTGTTCCCCCCTTTCCAGATAATCAACTTGAACATGGTTTTGACAGATTAAAATTTGGTTTCAAGCAGATTTGAATTCGAACTTCTTTTGATTGTAGTTTGAGTTTCGTAGCTCCGGTTCGATTGATTCTTTTTGCAATTTGAAGCTCTTTAGTTGAACTTTCAATTTGGATCTTTTCTCTTGAATTTTACCCTTGAATCTTATGCTTGAGTGCTTATGTATGCTATTTTTGATCATGATAGAGTTTCTGGAGTGCAAGGCTTGCTACTACGAGTCACTAGGGTTTTCAGATCGTCAGCAAGGCAAGTAACACTTTGATCATATTCCTTATTACCCAGTTTTTATGCATTAGTTTCAATCCTCAAACACTGCATGTTTAGGTCTTGAATACTTGTGGGTATTAGGAAGTAGCTGATGAGGTAGAACCTATTGTCTTTTATACAAACCTTGGGAGTTACTACGTTATGCTTATACTGCTATGCTATGCTTGTAGACGTGATTTGGTTTGAGTGATCCATGACAGATGTGAGAGTTTAATTAATGGTTAAACTTAAGGTGGCTACTTTAATACACATCTGGGTGGATTGGTTGCGGGCACCTGGAGAATCCAGTGTTGTCCTAGGATATCCTGGAGTACCTGTGTGATCATCCTATGGTTTGCCACCCAGGCTCAAAGGGATCATAAGATTATTCATGCTAGAAACTTACGTGTGCAGCCACAAGCCATTATGGGCTCTGGCATAGTTGAGTATGCTGTGTGACCTTTTTCAGTGGTAGGCTAGCAGATGTAGGGGAAGTAGGTGGTACTATCTACCCAGAGTAAAGAGTTAATGCTTCGGAAAGACTGTGTCTCGGTCACCCGTTTCTCAAATAACATATAGTGCGAGAAATTCAATGGAGGAGATCGAGTCTTGTGGGGAAAAGTGTGAAAACCTCTGCAGAGTGTATAAACTAATCATGGTTAGCCATGTCCCCCAGTTATGGAGATCCTGAGTATCTGGTACTTGAATTATTATGTTGATCTCATCACTCTACTTAATTAATTTGTGGGGATTATAATTGTTATTTTGGGATTGAGTTGGAGGAACCTTCTCAATATTTTTCTCAACAAACTTTGTACTTCAATAAAATATATTCCTTTGTTGTAGGGAAAAACTAGCTTTATGCAAACGATAACCATAGAGCCTCCACTAGCCATATATGCATATAGTGTTAGTTGTTACTTGTTCATTGCTCTATAGTGTTATCTTGCTAGCATATTCCATGTGCTAGCCTACACAGGCTGCAACGTATTATGTTGCAGAGTTTTCAGACGAAGAGTAAGGTGCGCTAGGTCGTTGTCGTGCACTTAGCTATGCCGTTGGAGTTGATGGACTCATTTACCTTCGAAGCTTCCGATGTTATCTTATTTAGATGGCCTTCAGCCATATTATTGTAATAGTTCTCGTTTGAGACATTCGATGTAATAACGGTGTGATTGAACTCTGTTATAAATCCTCGAGTACTGTGTGTATCAGCATTACCGATCCAGAGATGAGACTTATGCACAGAGATTTGACCGTCTGAGGTCGGATCGCTGCATCGTCAGGCGACTCTCCCTCCATCTCATAGTCGAGTTCGCGTCGGAGTCCAGATGCGCGTACTCTGAGTTGAAGGAGTCTACGTCGGAGACGTCGTTGGGCAGAAGCAACTCTGGATTGAAGTGGTCCCAGTATGCGATGTTGACTGGTGCAGGGAGGGCGAGGACGATGTCGTCAACGCGCTCCATCCTCGACGCGATGTAGGCCACAACTATTTTTCATTTTATTTCTTATTTCAAATTTTAGAAACAGGCTCAATGTCAATCATTTATAGCAAAATTCAGTCAACACCAACATTCAGGTAACAACAACATTCAGTTAACAGCAACAAAGCTCACTTAATAGAATTCAGTTAACACCAAAATCAGTTAACGTTCACTTAACATCCAAAATTCATAATTCAGTTAACACCAAAATTCATAATTCAATTAACTGAAATTCTGAATTCGGTTAAGAAACATCAGTTAACACGAAAATCCAGTTAACCGAAATCCAGAATTCCTTTAAGAAAATTCAGTTTATAGCAGCATTGAGTTAATAGCAAAATTCAGTTAACATCAATAATAAATTAGTTAACTACATGAAATTCAATAAACATTCACTTAACATCCATTATAATATTTAATTACAAAAAAGGCAATGAATGCTATGGTTTGCCATAAAAAGTTGGCAATGTATGGCACAATTTGCCATCAAAAAGTAGGCAATGTATACCATAGTTTGCCATGAAAAAGTAGGCAATGTATGCCATACTTTTCCATAACAAAAAAATGCCAGTTCATGAGTTACATCATTATAGGACTTAACAAAAAATGGCACTCAAACCTGCCACTGAATCATGCATCAGGAAATTCATCAGAAGGAGCATTGAGGTGAGGAATTTGGCTGCCCATGTCATCTCCAAACAACTGCCATCATGCCCTCTCACCTGAATTTCCTCCTCCTCTGCCTCTCCATGCATCTGGACGTCTTCCTCCTCTGCCTCTCTAGGCATGCACATTTCTGCCTCCTCTCCCTCTCTCTGGAACTGCACTTGCTCCTCTTCCTATCCCTGAAACTGTAGTTCCTCAAGTCCCTCCCCCTGCATCAACACTCGCTGCTCTTCACGTCCCTAAAACTGCACTTGCTCCTCTCCCTCTCCTTGCATTTGGATTTCCTTCTCCTCTGCCTCTCCTTTTCCTTCCTCTTCCCCTACCAGTAGGTTGAGATCCTTCTCCTGTGTGAGCTGCTGTTCTTGCCCTTGTCTGCCTACCTATGTTCATCTTTGTAGTGACCTTGGGCTGGGGTTTTTCAGTCCTAGCAGCAACAACAAATGAAGATTGCTCAGGCAATGGGCCATGAACCCTTTGAGGAGCTCTTCTCGTTCTTTCTCTGTTGGCCATGTTAAAAACCATACTGGTTGGTGACACACTAGGATCCAACCAAGGATCTGGCCTATTTGAAAAGATGTTCTGCAAAGAAACAAGGTCAAGCTCATTTTCATCAGTTAAGCTCATTTTCTTCAGTTAAACTCATTTTCTTCAAGTAAGCCCATTTTCTCCAGTTAAGCTAATTTTATGCAGTTAAGCTCATTTTCTTTTGTTAAGCACATTTTCTTTGGTTAAGCACATTTTCTTCAGTTAAGCTAATTTCCTTTAGTTAAGCTCATTTTCATCTAATAAGCAAATTTTCTTTAGTTAAGCTAACTTTATGCAGTTAAGCTCCTTTTCTTCACTTAAGCATGTTGACATGGTTTTTGACCAAAACAAAATAGAGTGCAAATACTGTACCAAAAGTTAGATAACTGCAAATGGAAAAAATCCATTTAATAATGAAAGGAAACAATTTAAACATAGTCGATCGTTCAAAGCAATGGCTAATGGAAATAATGGTATGATATATTGCCGAATGTTGATATTACGGACATCGAAAAGATCCGGTAATTATAAAATGTGACGGAAAAATAATAATCATCAAGTTGTTGTCCTAAGGAAATTACAGAGGACAGATAGCTTGCGTACGTGTACCGTCACCGACCTAGAATTCTAATGTCAACATAAAATCCCGGCATCTAAGACGAGCGCCGGTATCGGCAAAATATAACATGTATGAATGCGGCCCCACCAAAATTTCATTGTAATTAACTAAGTTTATAGAAAATATAATCTAAAGCCAATAATAACATTGCGTCATTGGATAACACGTGCATACGTACATACACGTATAAGATGTACGTACATGACATGGCCTATATAATCTAATACGTAATTGATTTCCTGATCAATGCATAGACATGCATGCATGTGTATTAGGTTCTCCAACTAAATCAAGAGGCTCATACGATGTGTTAGTTCAAGCCATATATGCATGCAATTAAAGCTTAATCAAATAATTAGGCTCAATGGGCCCAAGACCTACACGTTGTAAAAAACTTGGCCTAATTAAGCCCATATTGGCTGATGGGACCTTGCCGGTTAATTAGCAATAAAGAAATAAGAGAAAGGAAAAGAACAGCCCACGTTCCCATGATCTCACGATCCCACGTACACAGGACGTGGGCAGGCGAGCGCGGCAGTGATCCAAAAATCAGCGCTAGCTCCAGCCCTCCCTATAAATACCTCCTCGCTCAGCATACATAGGGTCGGCCTTTTAGTTCGTTCCTCTTCTCTGCCAAAAATCATACAAACACAGTGGCACATAAGGAGAGAAGGAGGAAGGTCTACAGGAGGTTTGAAAGGTGAGATTCAATGGCTCTCCTCTAGTCCCTGGTTTGGCCATTGTGGTACAGGCCAAGGAGCTTTCTTTCCATTCTTCTCCCAAATCTCAAACCCTTGGTTCGGCCATCACGGTACAAATCAAGGGACATGTTTCATCTTCCCAAAATTCTTATTCTTGGTTCGGCCATCGCGGTATAAATCAAGGAGCATGTTTCATCTCTCCAAATTCTTGCCCTCGGTTCGGCCATTGCGGTACAAACCAAGGTGCATGTTTCATCTATATTAAAATTTCATCTTTGGTTCGGCCACTGTGGTACAAACCAAGGAGCATGTTATAGCTACGTCAAATTTTTGTCCTTGGTTCGGTCATCGCTGTACCAATCAAGGAGCATGCATATTTCTTTTACATGTTGCATATGCTTTGTCCTAATGATCTCCTTCTTGGTTTGGTCCCCTTAGCGATACAGGCCAGGACGAGCGTCTCGCTTCTTGGTTTGGTCCCTATATGCGGATACAAATCAAGAGAGTGTCATAGGTATAAAAACCTCATAAAAATTGCCTTAATTTGGTCATCATAAAAAAATTGGATATGACTAAGTTGGAACGAAATTACAAACGTGCTAAACTGAACTCATGATAAATTCTTGTTTGGTTGTGCTACGGGCATTATGTGTCATACTAGTTGCAATACAAACAGGAGCATAAAAATATATATTCCTTCACTTGGTTACGCTACATGCGGGCATTATCATATTGGTACGTGGTTAGTAGTAATATAAGCAAGGCAAAACTTAATTTAAAATGCGTTCATGTTGCACTCACCAAAACCAAAATCATGCAAGATGAATTATAAAACATGTTGCATCACAAAAACCAATCTTACTTGGTTGCGCTACACGCGGGCATTATCTAAATGCTACGCAGTGTTAGTAGTAATACAAGTGAGAGAAAACTGAACAGAATATTCAGGCCACATATTTGGGCCAAAGTCAAATAAAATATGGCATGAAATGCTCCAACGCCATAAGAGCCTAAACTATTAGCATCATGAATATTGCACATCATAAACCAACTTTACTTGGTTACGCTACACGCGGACACGATATTCATGTTACATGGTGTTAGTAGTAGTACAAGCGAGATAAAACTAAACAAAATACCTGGGCCGCATGTTTTGGGAAAAAGTCAAATAAAATATGTCATGAAATCCTCCAATGCTATAAGATCCTAAACTATTAGCATAATCACAAATGGATATCACAAACTCACTTTACTTGGGTTACACTACACACGGGCGCTAATGAAATAACGCTACGTGGATTTAGTGCTAATACCATCTAAGGTACAAATATAAAAAAATATATGTCATATGACTCATGCAATACCATAATTTTCCAACAAACCCTTTGATTTGTTACGCTGCACGCGGGCATTATCTTAGTGCTACGCAATATTAGTAGTGATACAAGTAAAGTAGAACTTAATAAAAATAACTTTACTTCACATCCACATATGCATACAAATTCATGCAAAATACATGATAAGGCATATTCCATGTAACCCACATAGGCTTTAAACAAAAAAAATATCATAAACAAATTCCATTCGGGTCAAGCTACACATAGGTGTCATAGTATTGCACCTTGTAGTTAGTTGTGATACTGTGTGGACTCAGAGTCAACAAAATATGGCACATATCACATGCACTATAAAAAGCATCAAGATTGTGTCAGAAAGCTTTAGTCTGTTACGCTACACGAAGGCACCACATCAGTGCTACATGATGATAGTAGTAATGTGATGATGCAAAACTTACTAAAATTAGCATGTCACATACATTCATGCTACCAAAACCTATATCACACAAAATTCCTAGAGAAAAATACATACTATCCTATGTGACAAACATAGGATAAAACTATGCCTAATCAAAATCAATCTCAATTTTGCATGCAAATGAGGTTGAACACGAACAAATTGTTGCATGTGCAAAGAAAATATATTCCCAAACATCAAACATGAAATCATGGAGAAGTACTTGCATGAAAGCACACTTCAAGTACCCAAGCAGGAGTGCATCAACGGTCGCGAGGAGGATTTTTCTTGTAGCATATTGTAATAGGAATGTGTTGCTATGTTATGTAATAGATATGTTGGAATTCTTAATCAGGGGTTTTCTCTCCGGAGATGTAATTAACAAAATGTGTATGTAAATGTAAGAGTTCTGGAAATAAAGTACTTGTAATGTTTGATCTTCATTTTATTTTATGCATGTATGCACTTAAAATTATTCATTCTGTATCAATGACGTGGACGCGTGTCTCACGCCCGCCATTTTCTCGTCATCAGATTCTGGCACGCCCGGTGGGACCTATTTCTCCCCTCATATCCTCGAATTCCAACATAGTATTGTAACACATGAATTTCCATAGTACATAAAACATAAAATATTATGTAAACATACACAAAAAAAGATGAAGAAAACTAGTATATGGTTTTCTTTAGTTTGAAGGTATGGAAGGTCGGGTGCCGCAGTCAGTGATACTCCGCATTGGAGACATTTGGCTTGATGTGCCAGTTGGTCCATGTGTGACTTCAACAAATCGACATATGGATATTATGACGGCATCACCAAATGAACATGACCAAGGAATGGAAGTATTCTCTCCACTCAAGTTTGGGGGAAGTATGAGGGTAGATAAAGTAGGAAAAGGGAAGACAATGGACAAACTCCACTATGACCAACCTATGAATGGGGGCAATACCATGATTATATTTCCCTCCTCGTTGTTTATGCATGGAAGGACATCAAAGGTTCAGAATAAAGTTCAAGTTGATGCTTCAGAGCCTATTCTTTCGTTGGCCGATAAATCCAGTGGAGAATGCTCTGAGACAGTTCTCAAGTTTTTCCTTGAATGCAAGAAAAAGCACCCCAATTGCCATGGCTATGAAACATGTCATGTGAACCCAACATCAACATTGTCAAGTCCCTTGTCGTCATCAACACCCGTCGCATATGATTTCTCTCTGACTTCGTTTGAGTCGATGTGCCATCAACCTCAGCGAAGAAATGTTCGCCATGTCAAACTTCGCAATATTAAGGTCAACAAAGTCCATGTCCAATTCCCCAAGAGTGTGGACAACAATCATCCAGACTGCCTTTTTCATATCAGTAAGGGCGGTATTAGAATTCATACTATGGTGACTAGCAACCCTTCAACAGTTGTTGCCTTCATCAGGTTCTGCTGGAAAAAGTATCTTAATCACGCCAAGTGGCGTGTGTTGGCCTTGACTGTGAATACACTAGATATGTCCACAACAAGGAGCGTAAGAAGCTTCCACTTGAGCAACAAGTTGCTCTCTCTAATCAAGAGCCACAATGCGCTGCTGTCTTGCAACTCTGTGTGGGCAAGCATTGCCTAATTTATCAGCTATACCAGGCTCAGGCCAGGAGTCTTAGCCTCCACTTCTCCGCAGCTTCCTTGACAATGACACCGTTGAATTTGCGGGTGCCACCATTGGCAATGACATCGCAAAACTCAAGTTATGTAACTTGGGTATCAGAAAACCCGTCGATGTGCGGGGACTGGGTATCAAGGTTCATAATCAAAAAGTTGGCAACTTGGCTTCATTGGAGAAGCTAGCAAAGAAGGTTGCAAACATAAGTCTTAACAAGGACAAACGCATCACTGTCAGTCAGTGGGAGAAGTCCAACCTGGACCGTGACCAAATCAAGTATGCACACTTGGATGCCTATGCGAGCTTCGAGGTTTATATGCGATATTCCAACATAACCGGTTATCTTAGAACCCACTGAAATGTTTGTTTCTGGGTGAAATATGTAACTGGTTATCTTAGAGCATGTTGAAATGTTTCCTCCCAAGTGAAGTATGTAAGAAAAGGTTGTTGAGTCTTGATCAAGGAAAATATGTACACGAGCATTGTTTCTTTATATTATGGTTATTCCTAATTTTCTAGGTGCATTTTTGATATGACGATGCAGGGAAGCAAATGTTCTTGTATCATCATAATTTTGTTCTCATAGAAGACAAGTGAATCTGAATAGAAATGACTTATATTTTGCATTAATACTCGCAATACAAATGTTGCAACATTATGTGCACTTAATTTAAAGAAAATTGTGACACACAAAAGGAAAATTACTCCATACCCTCAAGAGTATAAACTGGGCCACAAAAAAAAACTCCAACGACCTATGAGTATAAACTGTGATGAAAAAAAAATCGTCAAGCTACTCCATACCCCCAAGAGTATAAACTAGGGCACAAAAAAAACTCAAACGACCTATGAGTATAAACTATGATGAAGAAAAATCGTCAAGCTACTCCATACCCTCAAGAGTATAAACCGGGGCACACAAAAAAACTCCAACGACCTATGAGTATAAACTGTGATGAAAATAAATCGTCAAGCTACTGCATACCCTCAAGAGTATAAACTAGGGCACAGTCAAAAAAATACTCCAACGACCTACGAGTATAAACTGTGATGCAAAAAAATCGTCAAGCTACTCCATACCCTCAAGAGTATAAACTGGGGCACACAAAAAAACTCCAACGACCTATGAGTATAAACTATGATGAAAAAAATCGTCAAGCTACTCCATACCCTTAATAGTATAAACTGGGGCACATAAAAAAAACTCCAACGACCTATGAGTATAAACTGTGATGGAAAAAATCGTCAAGCTTCTCCATACCCTCAAGAGTATAAACTGGGGCACAGACAAAAAATACTCCAACGACCTACGAGTATAAACTGTGATGCAAAAAAATTGTCAAGCTACTCAGTACCCTTAAGAGTATAAACTGGGGCACACAAAAAAAACTCCAACGGCCTATGAGTATAAACTGTGATGAAAAAAATCGTCAAGCTATTCCATTGCCTCATGAGTATAAACTATGTCATATATAAAGAAAATATTACTCCAACAACTTATGAGTCTAAACTGTGATGCAAAAAAAATCATCAAACAAACTCCGAAATAACGTGAGTATAGATTGTGTCATATAAATAAAATTTACTCCAAAAGCTCACGAGTTTAAACCATGTGATAAAATATAGCAATTTTACTGCAATAACTTATGAGTTTAAACTGTGACATAAAATCTATCACTCGAATAAACTTACGAGTATAAACTGTGACATAAAAATATACTCCAATGCCTCATGAGTATAAACTATGGCATATATAAAGAAAATATTACTCCAGCAACTTACGAGTCTAAACTGTGATGCAGAAAAATCATCAAACAAACTCTGAAATAACATGAGTATAGATTATGTCATGTAAATAAAATTTACTCCAAAAGCCCAGGAGCTTAAACCATGTGATAAAATATAGCAATTTTACTCCGATAATTTACAAGTATAAATTACGACATAAAAATATACTACGCCAATATCTTACGAGTCTAAACAATGGTAGTACAAATAGAAATAAACTGATGGTTCAAATACCTTACGAGCTAACTATGGTCAACGTGAGCAAATTTATGTGATTAGTCTAAGGTGTGGTGCACTAAGAAAATACGAACCATGCTTCAACTACTCAAGACATAAAAAATTGTTTTGTAAATGGTTATAACAATGAGTGGAACATAAAGAATGACATAGTTGCCCATCGCGAAGTAAAATGCTATATAATAAAAGGCAAAATAAAATGAAACACAAATATGAGAATGACTCATTCCTATCAATTTTGAAGAAGGAATGTGTGCTCCATGATGATCTCTATGCTTGAATATTGTTTGTTACTTCCATGATGGGCCCAAATGGGATACTAGCGCCAAGAAGGTGGTGTCATAAAAGAGCACCACCATGCTCAAAAAGTTTTCGACAACCCCAAACGGATGCAACTCCACTGAAAGTAAATAAATATGAAAGTTCATGGGAGAAGATTCAAAAGAGTGCAGGGAGCAAGTTTTACCCTGAATCTCCTATAGTACTAAGCATGACTTCCGAAAACTATTCTCCATAGATTTTGGGCGAATATTAGATCCAAAGATCTCCTAATATGTAGGACTTGTGAGACGTGTAAATGGAAATTTGTTCTGGGTACCCCATGGCGCGCGAGAGGGATGTTCATCTACATCACTCCCATATATAACTTTATGCAAGCACATGAAGATCCTACCCTAGGAGGTTGGGGGAAAATCAACCTTACGTTATCCAATATGCTAAGGACAAATTCATCCAAAGATGTCCAAGGCTAGCGAAACACAATAGCTTTGAAGGTTGAAGGCATCCACAAATGTTACATACATATCACCTTTTATATTTAGGGTGAATGCCAAAACCTCTATTGAGGAATACATGGGTAAAGTGCATCTCGCCCTTCAACAAAAGTGGGAAGAGATTGTTGACTTTTGAAATCATTTGGCCACTAAACAAAACGAAATACATCATGTTGTTGAGGAGACCGTCCATCTCGAGGCTCATTGTGTATATAAACATGCATACTGCATCATGAGGCTAGGGTACATCAAACCCTACAACATGAGCTACGTAAAACAAAATACTCTGAATCACATGAGTATAGTAAGATGTTCAAGGCAACATGAATGTGGATTGTTAGCCAAATGTACAAAAAAATTATATATAGTCTAACATCTTAAGAGTATAAACCGTGCTACAAAAAATCAACGAAAATAAAATATTCATCAAAAATTTGAAGTTCAAACGTGTGCATCTAGGAGTAAATACTCCTAACATCAAATTAAATAACCATATGTCTAAAAGTGCTCTGATGCTTCAAGAGACAAAACTGCAAGCATACATTATTCTCTCGAGCAAAAGGTGCAAGAGCAATAATATTTCGCCAAAACTTGCCTCACTGGCTCAAATTGGAAATGCAAGTATGCATAAAAAATCACTGTCTTGTCAGCCTACATAATGATTGATCTACATTTTAGAAGTGTTTCTAGAAAATAGCAGAAGAATCACTCATAATCAAGTGGCTAAAGCCCACCCGGGAGTACCACCGAAACGAAAAAAGGATCAATTACGCTCCTTTGTTTCTTTTGAACAGAAATATGTTAACAACAAACAATATCTTCTATGAAATCGTAGAAAGTTAAAGAACAATCAATTTCAAACATATGAGCCAATGCCATATCAACATAAGTTAGGTCGTTGAAATAACCTTCTAATGCTTAACAAGATAAAAGTATAGGCATGGATATTCTATGTATAGAAAAGCCTACTCTTTCATGAGTCTAGCGAGACACCAAACTAATAGCATCATCATTTAAAAAAAAGGGTCATGTGAATTAACAAAAAATAATAGTCAATAAATATGATCAACTTGACAAATACATACAAAAGGTATACCATTAAAATATGGTGGTAAATCAAGAGCATTGGGACAGGGGCACCATCATCCAAGGGTGCTACATGTGAAGCATATATCCGATGGCACATGGGGAAAATGCACACTCAATATCTAGTGCAAAAAGAAAAAGAAATCCTCCCAACAGGTTGGCGATAAATCCATTCTTGCCATATCCTAAAATACTGGGGGCAAACCCATCAAAATTTGTCCAAAATAATCAAAAGAAATCCTCCCAACAGGTTGGCGATAAATCCAATCTTGCCATATCCTAAAATTTATCAATACACATGCTTCCGAATTTCTCAATGAAAAAGTTGTGGATGAGCTCATACCATGATCTTTCATATGGTATATAATCCTAAGGGTGCAATGTAGTGCAACCAGACATCAAACCAAGTGACCTTCAGGTTACATATGGTTATGCCAATTTTCATGTAGAACAAATTCTACGGGTTGAGGAGTGACTTCTGTTGAGGAGAAATTATCTCAATTAAATATTTTCCTCCATTAAAACTAGGAAGAATCTGCATATCTTCGAAATAAATAACACATCCTCAAGAAAAGAGAATTATGTACCTTCTTGTGTCACTCTTGAGATAATAAAATATGTGATTTCCCAGCAAGCTAAGGCTCAATATATGGAGACATAGCATGCCAACGAGCCAAGATATGTCAAACCATACCCTCCATATGGTAGTTTGACTGCTTTTCCAATCGAATGTTAACATATAGCTTATATAGTTGTCGTGTACCAAGATTCAACATGTAGCAAAGCTATATATACTATTGACAAACGTTCAAATTTCATTAGAACTAATTGTGTCCTTGTTACAATAAAGTTACAACCATGTTTGATCAAGACTCGGCAAAAAAATTGCAAGATGTCCTTCTTGGATATTTTGCAACACAAAAAATGTCGCATGTTTTCCCAAATTGGCATATACAAAGGAAAAGTTGTACAAAATTGCTTTCCAAGTTATTGTTAGGTGAAGAGCTTTAAGCCTCAGTGTGACAATTCATAGAGGTTGGCACAATATGGATGTCTCCAGTCTCCTACCAAGTGTGGCCTGGCACTTACAAGGGGTGCGACCAATCACTTTTAAGGACTTGGCCCTCAAAGCCACCGACATAGCAAACCATGAAGGAAAAAGTTGCTCATTGGAAAGAGTTACGACTAAAATGAGCAAAAAAGTACTCCAACATAAATTATTGGCACGATGCAACCACATCGATAGAAAATACTTTGATGTTACGCAAAGTATGATTCGCTAGCCGCATGACTAAAAAAGCGTGATATGTGTATCCTTCATATGGAAAATATAAAAGCCTAGGTTATATGAGTGGAAACTAGTAGCCACATGTGATAAAAAAGAAATATAACACTCCCATGCTATAAGAGTATAAATTGGTAGCCATATATGAAGAAAAAGAGATATAATGCTCCAATGCTATATGAGCCTAAACTACAAGCGTTGTGTGAAACTTTGAACACACACATAAATGCTCCAATGCTATATGAGCCTAAACTATAAGCGTCATTGAAACATTTTTACGTGCATAGAAAATGCTCCAATGCTATATGAGCCTAACTATAAGCGTGTTTAAAAAATGTTGAATTTGATCCAACCTTCATGAGTTTGATCTCGCAATGTTAAGTTGTGCGCTCCAAAAAGAAAAACTTCCGAGCCTAAATTGAAATAAAAAATGCAATGTGTACAAAAAAACTGCACATCCACGTATACCTGGCATACACTTGAGTAAGATCATATGCTAAAAAAACTAAATCCATAGCTCATGTTCGCATGGAAATACTCCAAGCATAAAAAAATGGTTGTCCTGTTTCAAGCTATGGACCCGAATCAAATATCTCTTCAGACCCAAACCTCGAGGGGCATTTGTTGACATGGTTTTGACCAGATAAAAATAGAGTGCAAATACTGTACCAAAAGTTAGATAAATGCAAACGGCAAAAATCTATTTAATAATGAAAGGAAACAATTTAAAAATAGTCGATCGTTCAAAGCAATGGCTGATGAAAATAATGGTATGATATATTGCTGAATGTTGATATTGCGGACATCGAAAAGAGCCGGTAATTATAAAATGTGACGGAAAAATAATAATCATCAAGTTGTTCTCCTAAGGAAATTGTAGAGGAGAGATAGCTTGCGTGCGTGTACCGTCACCGACCGTAGAATTCTCATGTCAACATAAAATCCCGGTATCTAAGATGGGCGGCGGTATTAGCAAAATATAACATGTATGAGCACGGCACCACCAAAATGTCATTGTGAATTAACGAAATTTATAGAAAATATAATCTAAAGCTAATAATAACATTGAGTCATTGGATAACACGTGCGTATATACATACACGTATAAGATGTACGTACATGACATGACCTATATAATCCAATACGTAATTGATTTCCTGATCAATGCATAGACATGCATGCATGTGTATTAGCTTCTCCAACTAAATCAAGAGGCCCATACGTGTGTTAATCCAAGCCATACCTGCATGCAATTAAAGCTTAATCAAATAATTAGGCTCAATGGGCCCAAGACCTACACGTTGTAAAAAACTTGGCCTTATTAAGCCCATATTGGCTAATGGGACCTTGCCCGTTAATTAGAAATAAAGAAAGAAGAGAAAGGAAAAGAGCAGCCCACGTTCCCACGATCTCACGTACATAGAACGTGGGCAGGCGAGCGTGGCAGTGATCCAAAAATCAGCGCTAGCTCCAGCCCTCCCTATAAATACCTCCTTGCACAGCATACACAGGGTCGGCCTTTTAGTTCGTTCCTTTCCTCTGCCAAAAATCATACACACATAGTAGCACAGAAAGGAGAGAAGGAGGCAGGCCTGCAAGAGGTTTGAAAGGTGAGATTCAATGGTTCTTCTTTAGCCCCTGGTTTGGCCATTGTGGTACAGGCCAGGGAGCTTTCTTCCCATTCTTCTCCCAGATCTCTAACCCTTGGTTTGGCCATTACGGTACAAATCAAGGGGCATGTTTCATCTTCCCAAAATTCTTATTCTTGGTTCGGCCATCGCGGTACAAATCAAGGAGCATGTTTCATCTCTCCAAATTCTTGCCCTCGGTTCGGCCATTGCGGTACAAACCAAGGTGCATGTTTAATCTATATTATAATTTCATCTTTGGTTCGGCCACTGCGGTACAAACCAAGGAGCATGTTATAGCTACGTCAAATTTTTGTCCTTGGTTCGGTCATCTTTGTACCAATCAAGGTGCATATTTCTTTTACATGTTGCATATGCTTCGTCCTAATGATCTCCTTCTCGGTTTGGCCCCTTAGCGATACAGGCCAGGACGAGCGTCTCGCTTCTTGGTTTGGCCCCTATATGCGGATACAAATCAAGAGAGTGTCATAGGTATGAAAACCTCATAAAAATTGCCTTAATCTGGTCATTATATTTTTGATATGACTAAGTTGGAATGAAATTATGAACGTGCTAAACTGAACTCATGATAAATTCTTGTTTGGTTCCGTTACGGGCATTATGTGTCATGCTAGTTGCAATACAAACAAGAGCATAAAAATATATATTCCTTCACTTGGTTACCCTACATGCGAGCATTATCATATTGCTACGCGGTGTTAGTAGTAATACAAGCAAGGCAAAACTTAATTTAAAATGCGTTCATGATGCACTTACCAAAACCGAAATCATGCAAGATGAATTATAAAACATGTTGCATCATAAAAAACAATCTTACTTGGTTGCGCTACACGCGGGCATTATCTTAACGCTACACGGTGTTAGTAGTAATACAAGTGAGAAAAAACTAAACAGAATATTTAGGCCATATATTTGGTCCAAAGTCAAATAAAATATGGCATGAAATGCTCCAACGTTATAAGAGCCTAAACTATTAGCATCATGAAAATTGCACATCATAAACCAACTTTACTTGGTTACGCTACACGCAGACATGATATTCGTGTTACACGGTCTTAGTAGTAGTACAAGCGAGATAAAACTAAACAAAATACCCGGGCCACATGTTTTGGCAAAAGTGAAATAAAATATGTCATGAAATGCTCCAATGCTATAAGAGCCTAAACTATTAGCATCATTACAAATGGATATCAAAAACTCACTTTACTTGGGTTACACTACACACGGGCGCCAACGAAATGACGCTACGTGGAGTTAGTGGTAATACCATGTGTCGGTGTCATAACCGGCGGATCTTGGGTAGGGGGTCCCGAACTCTGCGCCTAAGGCGGATGATAACAGGAGGCAGGGGACACGATGTTTACCCAGGTTTGGGCCCTCTTGATGGAGGCAATACCCTACGTCCTGCTTGATTGATATTGATGATATGAGTATTACAAGAGTTGATCTACCACGAGATCGTAGAGGCTAAACCCTAGAAGCTAGCCTATGGTATGATTGTTGTTGTCCTACGGACTAAACCCTCCGGTTTATATAGGCATCGTAGGGGGCTAGGGTTACCCAGAGTCGGTTACAAGCGAGGAGATATACATATCCGTATTGCCAAGCTTGCCTTCCACGCCAAGAAGAGTCCCATCCGGACACAGGAAAAATTCTTCAACCTTGTATCTTCATAGTCCAACAGTCCGGCCAAAGGATATAGTCCGGCTGTCCGGAGACCCCCTAATCCCGGACTCCCTTAGTAGCCCCTGAACCAGGCTTCGATGACGATGAGTCCGGCGCGCAGATTCGTCTTCAGCATTGCAAGGCGGGTTCTTCCTCCGAATACTCCATAGAAGATTTCGAACACAAGGATAGTGTCCGGCTCTGCAAAACAAGTTCCACATACTACCGTAGAGAGAATAATATTTCCACAAATCCAATCGGCTAACACATTCAGCAACATGACATCATGTCATGGCCCGGTCATTATTCTAACCGTTTTTCTCAACCATCACTACACATATCGCGGGGCGGTTTTCTTGATAGGTCTTGTCGAAGTAGAGATCGTGTCCCCCTTATTACGAGATTCTCATCAATACGGACATGGGTAACCCAACCGTGCCATCAATTAGGGCGCTCGGGGAATAAGCGATTTTACCAAGTAAGTGGGGAGGCGCATCACCTCTTCCCGCTTATAAAGGCAAAAAGATTCACCCTTTGTACCCACGCCTTCTTCCTCCTTGCTTATCCATTCTCGCGCACTCGAGCTCCGGCGCCCAAGTTCGCATCTTTCTCCTCAAAACACTCCAAGCATGTCCGGAGCGGGAGGCAAGTGGATGGTCTCCTCCGTCACGGAGGAGAACATCGCAAAGCTACGGGAAACCGGATATCTGGCCGCGGACATCGCACACCGGCTGCCAGATGCGGGGCAGATCATACCTACGCCTGCACCCCACGAGAGGGTAGTTTTCCTTACCCACTTTGTCCGCGGACTGGGATTTCCACTTCACTCGTTTGTCCGCGGGCTCATGTTCTACTAATGGTTGGATTTTCATGATCTGGCCCCCAATTTCATCCTCAACATCTCGGTGTTTATCATCGTGTGTGAGGCCTTCCTCCGCATCCGGCCCCACTTCGGCCTGTGGCTGAAGACCTTCAATGTTAAACCGAAGGTGGTGGTCGGCCAGCAAGCAGAGTGCGGAGGCGCCATGGTGGGCAAAATGCCTAACGTCACCTGGCTTGAAGGCTCCTATGTGGAGACCATAAAGGGGTGGCAATCGGGGTGGCTCTACATCACCGAGCCGCGTGACACCAAGTGGGTGGCGGCCCCCGAATTCGGATCCGGAATCCCCATGCGGCTCACCTCCTGGAAAGAGAAGGGCCTGTCCTGGGGTTACCCGGTAGAGCTGACCGGACTACAGACCTGCATCAAGAACATGATGAGCCAGAAAATCAAGCTCGTCAACGTGGTCTAGGTCATGCTCTTCCGCCGGATTCTTCCGTGTCAACGACGGGTATTCAATTTGTGGGAGTTCGACCCGGCCAAGCACCAGACGCTGCGAGAGCTCTTCGACACGACGCATAAGGATGTCTGGAAGGTGCTGTTCAAGGGCGCCGAGGTACCTCCTCCCCTTATCGAAGACCGCAGACTCAGCGTAAAACGCCATGCCAATCCGGTAAGTTTTTATATCTCGCAGGATATTTATTTGCCCCCACTTAATCATGTGCGGGATCTAAGCTTCCATGCCATTAACAGGACAGGGTAGAGACAGCGGAGTAGATCGATTGCCCAACCCTCCTGCCTGAAGATCTTGCAGATGCTCTCCTAACGGAGATGCTGGTTCCGGCGCCTTACGAGGTGCTGGCGAAGAAGACCAAGAAGAAGGCTGTGGGGACCCGAAAGGGTCTCCGGCGCAAGGTTGTATCGAACTCATCGTCCGATAACTCCGACGCGCCCTCCTCCCAAGAAAATGAGGAGAAGGAAGAGGAAAGTCCCCCCCCCCAGCCGGGGGAGACAAGAAAAGGAAGGCCACCCCAATCGGGGGGGGGGGGGGGCGAAGGGTCCAAGAAGGGAAGGACCCTCCTTCCGGACTGCTCCACGACGCCCGCCCATAGCAACGACGAGTGGTTACCCAGGGACAAGCCCCTGGCGAAGTCGTAAGTATCCAGATACCATAGTAATTCATGGTATGTTTTATTGCACTGCTTCTCCTTACGCCGAATATGATTGTGCAGTCTGTCCCGAGCCCGTATTGACGTATCTTCGTCGGATGGTTCTTTGGACTCGTCGGATATGAATAGCGATTCACTTCCGACCGCCTCCACCCCTTGCCCTACGGACAACGTCGAGGTGTTGTATCAAAAGGCACCGAGCCAAGGGGAGGTAGTCCTGGGGGCGCCTCAAGGCGACCTTCCGGACCCTGGGCGCAAAGGTAGCAAAACTCCCATGGGCTCCAAGTTCGGCCCCCAGACGAACACTGCGCCGGAACCTTCAGTGGTTCCGGACTCCGGCAGGCGACCCCCCATTAAGAGGGGCAAGCCGCCCATGCCGGTGGCCTCTGTCCATCCAGAGGCATCGGACAACTTGCTGGAAGCGCTTCACGGCGCTTCCATCGACGAAGAGCACCGCACTATCATGAGTGCGGCGATCGAGAAAGTTTAGTCCGCCAAAAACGGACTAACCGAAGCTTGTGCTAGCATCCTAACAGGCTTTGAGGTAAGCAATCAAAATATAGGAAAAATATTACCGCCTAGACAGTAGCCCCCGATGCTCTGTTTGGCGTTCGCGAAGAAAGGCCGAATAGAGGATCAAATAATTGTTGGGGAACGTCATAATTTCAAAAAAATTCCCACGCACACGCAAGATCATGGTGATGCATAGCAACGAGAGGGGAGAGTGGTATCCCCGTACCCTCGTAGACCGAAAGCGGAAGCATTAGCACAACATGGTTGATGTAGTCGTACGTCTTCACGGCCCGACCGATCAAGCACCGAAACTACGGCACCTCCGAGTTCTAGCACACGTTCAACTCGATGACGATCCCCGGACTCTGATCCAGCAGAATGTTGGGGAAGAGTTCTGTCAGCATGACGGCGTGGTGACGATCTTGATGTTCTATCATCGCAGGGCTTCGCCTAAGCACCGCTACAATATTATCGAGGATTATGGTGGAGTGGGGCACCGCACATGGCTAAGAGATCAATGATCAACTGTTGTGTCTTTGGGGTGCCCCCTGCCCCCGTATATAACGGAGCAAGGGGGAGGAGGTGCGGCCAGGCAAGGGGCGTGCCAGGAGGAGTCCTACTCCTACCAGGAGTAGGACTGCCCTCTTTTCCATGTTGGACTTGGACTTGGGGGGGGGGGAAAGAGAGAGAGGGGAAAGGAAAGGGGGGGGGGCACCGCCCCCCTTCCTTGTCCAATTTAGACTTGGGGGGGAGGGGGCGCGGCTGCCCCTTGGCCTCCTCTCCTCTTCCTCCACTAGGCCCATTAAGGCCCATTAGGTTACCGGGGGGTTCCGGTAACCTCCCGGTACTCCGATAAAATGCCGATTTCATCCGGAACACTTCCGATGTCCAAACATAGCCTTCCAATATATCAATCTTCATGTCTCGACCATTTCAAGACTCCTCATCATGTCCGTGATCACATTCGGGACTCCGAACAACCTTCGGTACATCAAAACATATAAACTCATAATGAAACTGTCATCGTAACGTTAAGCGTGCGGACCCTACGGGTTCGAGAACAATGTAGACATGACCGAGACACGTCTCCGGTCAATAACCAATAGCGGAACCTGGATGCTCATATTGGCTCCTACATATTCTACGAAGATCTTTATCGGTCAGACCGCATAACAACATACGTTGTTCCCTTTGTCATCGGTATGTTACTTGCCCGAGATTCGATCGTCGGTATCTTAATACCTAGTTCAATCTCGTTACCAGCAAGTCTCTTTACTCATTCTGTAATACATCATCCCGTAACTAACTCATTAGTTGCAATGCTTGCAAGGCTTAAGTGATGTGCATTATCGAGAGGGCCCAGAGATACCTCTCCGACAATCGGAGTGACAAATCCTAATCTTGAAATACGCCAACCCAACAAGTACCTTCGGAGACACCTGTAGAGCACCTTTATAATCACCCAGTTACGTTGTGAAGTTTGGTAGCACACAAAGTGTTCCTCCGGTAAACGGGAGTTGCATAATCTCATAGTCATAGGAACATGTATACGTCATGAAGAAAGCAATAACAACATACTAAACAATCAAGTGCTAAGCTAACGGAATGGGTCAAGTCAATCACATCATTCTCCTAATGATGTGATCCCGTTAATCAAATGACAACTCATGTCTATGGCTAGGAAACATAACCATCTTTGATCAACGAGCTAGTCAAGTAGAGGCATACTAGTGATACTCTATTTGTCTATGTATTCACACAAGTATTATGTTTTCGATTAATACAATTCTAGCATGAATAATAAACATTTATCATGATATAAGGAAATAAATAATAACTTTATTATTGCCTCTAGGGCATATTTCCTTCAATAATGACTCAGGAGTCTAATCAGAATATGTCTATGTGCATATGCAGGCTTCACTGTTGGCCGCTGCCGCACGTACTGCGGAGGTCGCTGCGCTGAAGCTGGACCTTGAGCGGTCCGAGGACGAGCTCGACCTTATCAAGAGGCAGCTCGAGGAGAGCAAAGGTAAGCAATACCTTGTCTATATATTAAAAAGAAATTTGGTTATAAAATAACAGGATCATCATGAATTTGCCAGGGCCCACGACTGAGGTGGCGACCCTGAAGAAGGCGCTGTCCGAGGCCAAAGACAAAGCGGCCAAGGAGCGCATTGAGCGGGAAAAGCAAGAAGCCCGAGTAGGCGAGGTGCAGCAAGAGCTCGAGGCTCTTGCCAAAAAACACGAGTCCTTGGAGCTAGACTCTAAGACACGAGAGTCTGAGCTTGCAAAGGCACTCGAAAGCGCACGGAGCGCCAAGGCTGAAGCCCGCAAGGCCCTCCAGGAGATTGAGGCGGTGAAGGAGATAGCGGCGGGTAAGGCATTTATTATGCAAAGCAAGCATGTGAAGGAAACTTTCCTTTACTTACCCGAATTCGGAGCTCTCCAGGAGCGTTTGCAGATCTTCCCTGCAGTGTGCTTGATGCCATGGAGTTTTACCGAGCTGAGGAGGGGAGCTCGATGGAAATGTTGTTCTGGTCTCAGTATACTTGGACCGAATACCCAATGCCCTTGAGCGACCAGCTGAAGCAACTGGTTGAGCTTCACAAGGCGGCCGAACAGGCCATGAAGGGTCTTATAGTCCGGATGTGGCCTGGTGATCCCCTGCCTAGCAGCTACTTCGGTCTGGTGAGGCGGCTTATGGATGCATGCCCACGGCTCGAAGTCATAAAGCGGTCCGCCTACATCGAGGGTGCGCACCGGGTTTTTGCCCGGGCAAAGGTGCACTGGGCGAAGCTGGACACCGTGAAGCTGGTGAAGGAGGGGCCGCCGGAGGGCAAGGAGCATCGCTGCCCCGAAATGTATTATGACAGTGTCCTGAAGGGTTCCCGCCTTGTGGTGGATGAATGTGCCAAAGATGTAATTTTTGAATGAACATGCTCGTATGATCCTGTAATGTGAAACGAGTTCATTTGCGCTATGCAATGCTTTTTGAATTTAAAATATTACCTTCTGTGCGGCCCTTTATAAAATCTGAGAGTTGGCCAGTCATCGGCTTCTGCCCCCATGTAACTAGTACTAGGGTGTTCGGGATAAACCTGGGCACTCTTTATCCCAATTTTGGGTCCTTCGAGGGAGATGTTCAGCACAACGAACCAGGCAATCGGACTATAAGGCTTTATCACTCTCACTTAGCCATAGAAGTCTACAATTTTAAATTTTGGCGAAGCCCCTAGTATTTGAAAGGCCGAATTTGGGGCGCTATATACGCCTAAGTCGGGTAAGGCCGACTCCTTGTCCAAAGCGGGAAAAGTCTTTAAGGACTTGAGACCTCTCGAACAGCGACCAGCTCACGTCTTATCATGACAGTCAGTTTTCGGCTTTCTCTACTGAGGTGCTCGTCCGGAAGAACCGGGACACAATCGCAGTAGTTCTCCCAGTGCTACCTTAGCCGATATAGCGGAACGTAAGGTACCAAAACATGGGAGCCGGGCAAACCCAACTATTGATCCAAGACATGATTCGGAGCTGATGCATATAATGCTATAAGTTCGGGGTGCCGCACTGTCGAAGGTGTTCGGACTTCTCACGCCGTATTATGGGGTAAACGAAAGCCCCTGGCGCACTGGCCGTACCAGAATGTACGGGTGCAAGTTGTCGTAAATGAACATATACATAAAAAAGGATGGATAATGCCATAATAGACTAATGCTATGCATTGTTATTTAAATAATACGTCGAAGCATACAGATACAAGTACTGCAATAAGGAAAAGATAGGACTATTTGACATGTCCTGTTCAAGGGCAAGCTGCATATGGGTAGTAAAAAGCGCGTGTATTGATTGTTATTAGAAACCACCTGGGGGTTCCCTTGTACGTCTTAGCTTCTTGCCTCCTTGGTTGTTCCTTCCCGTAATGTGTCCGGCAATCATACTGCCGGAAAGGGCTTCCAGGGGGTAAGGTCCTGAAAGAGAAAAATGATAAAGGTATTCAGCCGCTAGGGAGGTTAAGCCGCATTACGGGACGTGCCCCGATCGTGCCCCCGCCTATGCCCATGGTATTTTCAGTGCGTAATTATGTACGCGCGGCACGGATTTCGTCGCTTGACTGGGACTGGGACGAGGGCCGAATTGCTAGGAGAGCTGTCAATGTGCTAGTCGATCCTATTGCAGGTTACTCCGGACTCGCTTGATGGTATCCGGGGGCTGTATCGCCGAATTGGCGGTTTGCCTTAAAAGGTTGCTTTGTGCTTCTGCTGTGAAGGCCGTAGTGTGCTCTTCCGTGCGGACCGAGCGTTCTGTGTTTCCATTGACTGTTATGACCCCCTAGGTCCTAGCATCTTGATCTTGAGGTATGTGTAATGCGGTACCGCATTGAATTTTGCAAATGCGGTTCGCCCGAGCAGTGCGTGATAGCCACTGCGGAACGAGACGATATCGAAGATTAACTCCTCGCTTCGGAAGTTGTCCGGAGATCCGAAGACCACTTCTAGTGTGATTGAGCCCGTGCAACGGGCCTCTACACCTGGGATGACGCCCTTAAAGGTGGTTTTGGTGGGTTTGATCCTCGAGGGATCTATACCCATTTTGTGCACTGTATCCTGATAGAGCAGGTTCAGGCTGCTGCCGCCGTCCATAAGGACTCGAGTGAGGTGAAATCCGTCGATGATGGGGTCTAGGACCAATGCGGTGGATCCGCCATGACGGATACTAGTGGGGTGGTCCCTGCAATCGAATGTGATCGGACAAGAGGACCATGAGTTGAACTTTGGGGCGACGGGCTCCATCACATAAACGTCCCTTAGTGCATGCTTCCGTTCCCTCTTGGGAATGTGGCTTGCGTATATCATGTTCACCGTCTTCACTTGTGCAGGGAACCTCTTCTGTCCTTCCGTGTTCGGCGGCCGGGGCTCCTCCTCGTCATCACTGTGCAGCCCCTTGTCCTTGTTTTCAGCATTTAACTTGCCGGCCTGCTTGAATACCCATCATTCTCTGTTGGTGTGATTGGCTGGCTTATCGGGGCTGCCGTGGATTTGACACGAGCGATCGAGTATGCGATCCAAACTGGACGGGCCCAGAGTACTTCTTTTGAATGGCTTTTTCCACTGACTGGATTTAGAGCCTCTGAATCCGGCATTGACTGCCGTATCATCGGCATTATCGCCGGTGCTATGGCGCTTGTGTTTGTTACAACGTGGTCTGTCGTTGGCATCTTTAGTATCCAAAGTGCCCGGATTCCTTGATGTGTTGTTGCTGCGAGCCAGTCAGCTATCCTCGCCCGTGCAAAAGAAGGTCATGAGTGTCGTGAGGGCTGCCATGGACTTTGGCTTCTCCTGGCCAAGGTGCCGGGCGAGCCACTCGGCACAGATGTTATGCATAAATGGCGCTAAGGCCTCTGCATCCGGACAATCGACAATTTGGTTTTTCTTAGTTAGGAACCGTGTCCAGAATTGCCTGGCCGATTCCCCTGGCTGCTGAGTTATATGGCTCGAGTCGCGAGCATCGGGTGGTCGCACATAAGTGCCCTGGAAGTTGCCAAGGAATGCATCTTCCAAATCCTCCCAACTGTCAACAGAGTCTGCTGGCAAGCTATTCAGCCAATGCCGAGCTGGTCCTTTGAGTTGTAGTGGGAGGTACTTGATGGCATGCAGATCATCACCGCGAGCCATGTGGATGTGGAGGAGGAAATCCTTGATCCATACAGTGGGATCTGTTGTACCATCATACGATTCGATATTTATAGATTTAAAACCCTCCGGGAATTCGTGATCCATAACTTCATCAGTGAAGCATAGGGGTTATGCGGCGCCTCTGTGCCGGGCTATATTACGACGTAGTTCATATGAGTCTTGTCTGCTGTATTCGGCCTGGCCGGATTTACTTTTAGTGTATCCAGTGTGACGGTCATCGTCCCGTGTTGGCACGCGCCCCCGTGACCCGTATATCGACCTTGCATGTTTTTCCCTACTTTCCAATACGTCTCGCAGGTCTTGCATGTTGCCCTGGGCCTTGGTATTTTTCTTTGGTTGGCGGCGGAGTGCGGGCTGGACTTTAGGCTGAAATGCCTCTCTGTCTCGGCCACGAGGTGGCTGGTCAGCCGCATCGTACACTGGTGATGTGGGTTTCAATGCTTCCTTCTCGAGGTGAGGTAGCAACCTGCGCTTTGGGTAACTCTTGGTTGGGCGCTCGAGTTCGTATTCCTCGGCCGCAAGGACGTTGGTCCATCTGTCTGCTAGCAAGTGTTGATCAGCTCGAAGCTGTTGTTGCTTTTTCTTCAAGCTATTTGATGTGGCTATAAGCCGGCGCTTGAAGCACTCCTGCTCAACGGGATCCTCAGGCACGATAAATTCTTCGTCGCCGAGGCTCACCTCGTCTTCGGAGAGAGGCATGTAATTGTCCCCCTCGATTCTCCATCTGTTGCCCGCTCTGGAGGGCTAGCTTGTTCACCCTCCCACTCTAAATCGTGCTGGAGGGATTGATGTCGTCTTCGGCACTATCCAGAGTGTTATTATCTCTTGTGCCGGTATCACTACTTTTGCTATGGCGGGACTTATAGCGGCGCCGCTGACGTCGGCGATTGGGTTGCTTCTTGGAGGGGTCATCCTCCATTGTCTCGTCGCCATTGCCTTATTTGGGGGTGTCCACCATGTATATATCATATGATGAGGTGGCGGTCCAGCGCCCTATGGGCGGTGGTTCCTGTTCGTCTCCTACATCGTCGTCCATACTGTCGATGTCTTCGGAGTCGGAGTCGAGCATGTCGGTTAAATCATCGACAGTTGCTATTAAGTGGGTGGTGGGTGGGCAGCGAATTTATTCGTCGTCCGCATCCCATTCTAGCCGGACATAGTTCGGACAAGGTTCTCCTGACAAGGAGAGGGACCTTAATGAATTTAGCACGTCGCCGAAAGGCGAGTGCTGAAAGATATCCGCGGAGGTAAACTCCATGATCAGCGCCCAATCGGATTCAATAGGCATGGACGCAGGCGGCTCGGAGTCCGTGGCCAGAGACGAACCTAGTGGTTCGGCAACATGGCTCTCGTAAGGGGTGAAGTCAGTATCCGGCTCCATCGCCACTGAGAGTGCGGCCTACATGGCGGCACTACAAAAAAAAGACACATCTGTGACATTTTGGGCCGAAAGAAAAAAAATTCTGTCATACATAGGACACTTCTATGACGATAATTGTGACAAAACCCGGTATCATCATAGATGTGGTGGGCTCCTACTTCTATGACAAAAAACCATGACAGAAAATGGGCTTTTCATCTTGGGCGGGCCAGAGACGCAGCTGCATGACATTCTTTGGGCCGTCCATGACGGAAAAAACCGTGGTAGAAGCGAGGGGGAGGAAAATTTTGGAGAGTTCCCGGTTACGGTGGGAGGTTGGGGGCCGAGCGATGCGTGTTTCTCTCGTACACGTACGCGCGTGTGTGCGAGGCGTTGGCTCTAACTGAACCCGAGCGAGGCGTTGGGCTCTAACTGAACCCGAGCGATTGCACTACAGGCTACATGTTACTGAACCCGAGCAATCGAACTGAACCTGATCGAGTGATTCCTTCGCTACTGCTGCTAACTGAAGCCGATCGATTGGATGAACAGTGAGTGTTGCAGGGGGGGAGGGTGGATGAACAGTCAGCGGTGGCGTGGCCTCTGGATGAATAGGACCCCGTGGTGTGGTGGAGGGCTGGATGAACAGTAGACGGTGGAGGGGTGCCCGTGGAGGGGTGGTTGAACAGGACCCCGTGGTGTGGAGGGCTAGATGAACAGTAGACAGTGGAGGGGTGCCCGTGGAGGGGTGGTTGAACAGTAGCTGGTGGAGTAGCGCGCGGTGGAGGCTGGATAAATAGGAGCCCGTGGAGGCTGGAGGAGGTCGATGGTGGAGATGAATAGTATCCCGTGGAGTCCCGTTTTGCGGTACGACACACCCCTCCCGATGAACAGGACCCCCGTTTCGACCGTAGCACTCCAACACAAGTCCGTTTCGTCCGTTTTGCGGTACGCCACACCCCTCCCGATCAACAGGACCCCCGTTTCGACCGTAGGAGGTCCATTTCGTCCGTTTTGCGGTACGCCACACCCCTCCCGATCAACAGGACCCCCGTTTCGACCGTAGGAGGTCCGTTTCCTCTGTTTTGCGGTACGCCAGACCCCTCCCGATCAACAGGACCCCGTTCTGAACGTAGAAAGTCCGTTTCCTCCGTTGTGCGGTATGCCAGGCCTTGTTTCCATCGCCTGTTCCATCCAAACCCTCCCGATGAACACGACCACGCATTCCGTTCTGACCCAGCCGGTTGGCTCCCACGCGTTCCGTTGCCTCCCGATGAACACGGCGCATTCTGTTGCTTCCCCATGAACACGACGACGATGCTGTTTCTCTGTTCCGACCCAGCCATGTACACGAGCCCTGGCCGTACGTATGCGCGAGTAGGCATTCGAGACTCCGCCCGTATGTACACATATGTGGCCGTATTTTCTTTCTTGCACCCTGGCCGCTGTACGTACGTGTACATGCGACATGTGCGCCTCTACTACGACACATGCACGCCTCTACATCCACCAGTATATACACGTTCGCGACCAGAATGACAACGCTACGTACGCTCCGACCAGGTGGGTCCCGACTGTCAGGCACTTCCTTGCCTGCGAAGATGTAGCTGGTGGGTCCCAGCAGTCAGGGGGGCGAATCGTTTTTTTGCCTAGACGCACTTCCTTGCATGCGAAGATGTAGCTGGTGGGTCCCAGCAGTCAGGGGCAAACATTTTTTTCGCGAAATACGGTGGCCCGTCCGGTGGGTCCCCGCTGTCAGGTGGAGGAATAATTATTTTGCACGTAACAGTCCACGTCTAATGGAAGCTGTTCCTTGACCACGTTGACCATGCCGTGCCGAGAGCACCAGGGCGGTGGACAATGGCGAGGCCTAGGAAGGGGACGACGCGAAGCCGGGGAAGACACGACAGTGGAGTCCCACGCGTAGAGGAGTACAAGGGTTCACTGGTTCGCTGTGGTGTGAGGCTACCATCGCCGCAGAATAACAGGGGGTGTCGGTTGTTGACCATGTTGACCAGGCCACGCCGAGAGCACCGGGGCGGTGGACGATGGCGAGGCCTAGGAAGGGAATGACACGGAGGCAGGGAAGACTCGGCAGTTGTTTCCCACGTGGAGGGGAGTACGACTGTACGAGGGTTTACTAGTTCGTCTGCCGTCGCTGGAGAATAACAGCAGGTGTGGGTGAGTAGAGGGATTGCTAGGCCAGCGATGGGAGTACGGTGGGGCAGTGAGGCCTGCGCGGAAGCACAGCCGACCGCGGGGAGGAGGGAGCAGGCAGTCCCGCTGGTGCTTGTTTGAGCGGCTGGAGCAGGAAGAGCAGAGATTGAAGAAGCACGACGGCCGTTCGATGGACATCCAACAGTCACTGCTTTTGCGTCAACCTTTTTTTAGGAAAAGCCTCAAATTTGTGGAAAACATCATACAACCCATCTGCCATTATTTCTAATAATTTATAGCCCATTTGCTAATTCTTAAGGTTTTTTTGGAGCCCATATTCTTTTTGTTAGCATTACAACCCATATTGTGGCCACGGTTAAAAAATTATACGAAAATTTGCATATTTCGGTGCGGTCCAAACTGTTTTTAATCCCGAAATTTTGACTCACATTCAAACTGGTTTTAAAAATAAATTTATATCAATATAAAATCCAACAAATTCTCCATGCATAAAAATTAATGTAATTTAAAATCTCGAAATGAAAAATATATATTTGAAACTAATTGCCGGTTTGATGTGTTTTAAAAATGTACAACCCATTTCTCATTACTGATGGGCCATTTTCTCGTCCAGCCGAATGAAAGCTCTCCTCGTCTTGAAAGATTTGCAGCCCAACAGGCCTGACAAAGCGACTTACTTGGCAAATCACAAAATAACTAGGTTGTGGCTGTGGACCCAGCTGTCAGCCTCTCCTTGTACAGTACTCTTCCGATGGAAGTCGTTCCTTGACCATCTTGACCACGCCGCGCGGAGAGCACCATGGAGGTGGACGACGACGAGGCCTAGGAAGGGGACGACGCAGAGCCGGGGAGGACGCGGCAGTGGAAGCCCGCACGGAGAGGAGTACGAGGGTTCACTGGTTCGGCTGCGGTGTGAGGCTGCCGTCGCCGCAGGGCCTGGCCAGCGGTGGGAATAGTAGGGGGCGGTGAGGCCTCCGCGGCAGCACAGCCGGCCACGGGAGGCAAGAGCATGCGGCACGACCGACGCTGCTTTGGGTGGCTGGAGCAAGAAGACCAGAGGTTGAAGAAGCACTACGGCCGTTGGATGGACATCGTACGGTCACTGGAGCTAGAATCGTTCATATTAACTAAATTGACAAAGCCCTTTGTCCCCGTCAACTTAGTAGGCCCACAAGTCAGCCTCCCACCAAGGTGGGTCCCAGCTAGCCGGGGGAGTATTCATTTTTTGTGCATAATAAGGAGGCACTTCCGGTGGGTCCGAGCTGACAGCGGGGGGAATGTTTTTTTCGCGAAATACGGTGGCCCGTCAGGTGGGTCCCAGTAGTCAGGGGGCAAAAGTTTTTATGCCAAATACGGTGGCCCGTCCAGTGGGTCCCTGCTGTCAGTTGGATGAATCATTATTTTCCGCGTAATAAGGAGGCACTTACTTGCTGCGACCGTGGACCCAGCTGAGACTCTCCACGTACAGTATACTTCCGATGGAAGTCGTTCCTTGACCACGTTGACCTCGCCGCGTTCCGTTGCATGCATGCGTCCATGGGCGTGGTGCGTCCCTAGTGTCAGCCTCTCACGTATAGTCATCTTCTAATGACTCTTGGTTGTTGACCACGTTGACCACACCATGCCGAGCGCACCCAGACTGGAACGACCCGGAGATGGGGAAGACGGGGCAGTGGAGTCACAGATGGAGAGGAGTGGGAAACTTCACTGGTTCGGGTGCGCGGCAGCACAGCCGCGGTGCCGCCCACGGGAGACAGGAGCAAGAACAGACGTTGAAGAAGGAGCACCGCTGTTGGATTAACATCCAACGGTCCAGCTGCTAGAATCATTTGTTGATTAAGTTGACAAAGCTGTGCGTACACGTCCGCTTAGTAGGCCCACAAGTCAGTCACCAAATCTGACGGGTCCCAGCTGTCAACGGGATGAATAATTTTTTTCGCAAAACAAGGAGGCACTTCCTTCCGTGCGAAGATACAGCCGATGGGCCCCAGCTGTCAGGTGGAGGAAACATTTTTTCAGATTAATAAGGAGGAACTTTCCTTGCGTGCGACCATGGACCTCGTGGATCCCAGTCGTCAGGCTCTCCACGTACAGTCCTCTTCCGATAACTCTCATTTGTTGACCACGCTGCACCGAATGCAGCGAGGCGGTGGACGATGGCGAGGCCCCGGACAGGAACGACTGGGAGATGGGAAAACACGGTGGTGGAGTCGTAGATTGAGAGGAGGAGAAGGGTTATAACAACTTCCGTTGTGGCGTGGGCCTGTAGTCTATGGAGAATAACAGGAGGTGTCGAGGGGTAGAGGGATAGCCTGGCCGGCGGTGGGGTAGCGCTTCACAGTGATGCGTGCTAAGCAGAGCCGCTAGCCACTGGAGGTCGGACCAGGCGGTCCCGACGACGCTGGAGGAAGAAGACGAGAGGTTGAAGGTGCATGCTGGCCGTTGGATATAAATCCAATGGATGTGGATGACACAATCATTTGTTGACCAAGTTGACAACGCCCTGCGTAGGCTTTGACCTATTGGCCCACATGTCAGCCTGCAAAAATGTGGCATATATTTAACCCACGTTTTCTAGAATGTACAGTCCATTTGCTGGGCAGGGTGAACAAATAATTTCATGTCAATCAGGCCCATTTATATTTTCTAAGAAATCCCAGCCCATTTGCACTTCCTTGAAATACACGTATTAGGTGGGCTCGTTATATATATAATGTTATGTTAGAAGGAGCAATTAATATCAAAGAATAAACCGGAGAGGCACATTATATATATATAATTAAGAAATTAGCGAGTTATTGCTCAAAATAAAAATGAGCGCGTTATTATTAAATTGGTCCTTAAAATCTTCGCAAGCTTTTGTACGCAATCACCAGGATTTTCCTTGCCTGTGAGTCCAAAAACAACCAGGTTTTTCCTTGCCAACTCCCGTTAAACATTTACTTTTATAAGTTAATAACACGTGGGATGTTTTTATAATGTATATATAAGTCTCTATAAAATATACGATAGTAGTAATAATATAAATCTTTCCCCAATAATAAATCACGGATTGACTCTTTGGGTTCACCGTCACAATACGCTTCTTTCTATGAATTTACGCTTTCAGTTTTTTTCCGTTAGTTTTGATCGACAGTCCGTCCAATTGCTGCGAGGCGGTACTAAAAACTTTGTCCATCCAATTGGTCCACGTCCACATTCTCTTATTGGGCCTGCACGCATGTTTCGGCCTGCATGCACGCTTCTGTATCTGTACCTTACCTGATTTTCACACATGTACTCGGAGTAATCCCACCTCGATTGCTTACATGAAAGTCTACCAGTTTATATACCTAGGAAAATTGCATATCAACAACGAGCCTCTTGAATCAACAAACACAGAATGAGAACGAAGGGAAATTGTACAACAAAACGGCAGTCCGGCGCGAAGCTGTTCAGTCCGGCGCTCGCCGGGGTGAGGAAGCGGAGGCGCAGCGCGCAGATGCCTGCGACGCAGCCTGTTCCACACGCTGGCCACCTCTACACCACGCACGACATGGACACGAGCGCGGCGGCAGGGTGGCTTGAGGCTCGTGGTGGACCGGATCCAGCAAGGGGAAGGTCGGATCCATAGGCTTGGAGAGGGAGGTGTGGAGGAGCATGCGGGACAGAGGGCGGAGGAGGATGGAGGCGGAATGCCGAGGTCGGGCTGTGGACTCGGAGTGGAGGAGCCACGGAGAGGCCCGGGAGCCACCACGGCAGCCACGAGAGCGAGATGGGCCTGGCCATGCTCGGCGGTCGTCAGCCGACTTCGTGTTTCTCTGCTGATGATCCCTGACCACCTGCTGCCCGGGGTCGGCTACATGCTGTTATCTCAGTTTGCTTGGTAGTTTCATTATTTCTTAAGAGTAGACCTAGCCGTGTAGATGCATATGGACATTGGAGGTACAGTGTTGGCACTGATGACTTGGATAAAAATATTTTTGTATGCACTCCAAGTGGGTCAGTCTATATACACTTAAATTTTCACATTCAGTTTCCTTCAGTTAGACGACAGCAAGGAGATAATGCACTCCTTTTTTCTAAAAGAAATATCATAAGGGACATCTTTTGGAAGAATGACGAGCCATGTTGGCCATAGTTGGAGTGAAAGAATTACAACTTTTTGTGCCAAATAATCAAATATAGCACCGGTTCAGAAAAAAACCCGAAACCATGAGAAATGTTGTTGTTGGATGTCAGTGCGCATCATATATCCTCTTGGCCATGCCGGTCATAACAGCAACAACTTTCTTCAGGCTGGTGATGCTCATATTGTCAATCATTCTCACTGTGGTGCCTGAGACAAAAACTCCTAAGGAAGTTTGGTAATTTATGATGTTATTACACCGGAGCACATGTAATGACAGACCCAGTAAGAATAATAGAACGTAAGTGTGTGCCATATTTTTTCCCGTTGCAACGCACGGGCCCTTTTGCTAGTATATATAATGTGGTTTGAAGGGAAAACATAAATTGGACACATCATTACTTTTATAAGAGACCTGCGTTTTATACCCCACAGTAGGCATACTAACAAGTTCACACACAAATACAACAGAAAAGGTAAACATTCATATCAAACTCAGGTTCACAGGACACGTTCATATTCATAGCCAACATTCACTATCAACAACTCAAAAGATTCATATATACACAAGCTCAGCATATCTATGCATCCAAATGATTGATAGATCACATGACAATATTCATACATAATTCACAAAAAGATTCAGATATACACATGTTCAGTATGTTTATGCATCCAAATGATTGAGATCACAGCCAATATGATCCATGGACGAACTTTAATTACCTAGGGTACAGACTGGTAAATGGTGTTCAATCGGAGGTACTTCTTGCTAAAATTAGTTCTTGTACGAGTAAACTTTCGAGTACATAAGAGGCAGCACAGACAATCTGAACTTTGCTTGTAGGTTTATCCTCAAATAGTGGCCTCGTGCCGAGGGAGGTTTGAGCAACTTGGCCACTACTTTCATCCAACTAGTTTACTGGCTCATCTTGGTCCTGTATCTCGCCAAAATTCTACATTGCAGACGAGAAAGGAGGCGGTTGAGAAAATGAACCACCCAAATTTTTTGTGCAGTTCAACTGAAATGGAGCATCCTTGGCGTGCAGACTGATTAAGTGCCAGATGAATATACGCGTCAACCAACTTGTCTGGAATCTTTAGACTCCATGCCATATAGTTCGCTACCATATGTGCCGATAACCAAAAGGCACAAGTTGGGACCAAAGACTGGACTGCGTTTTTCTGGGCTATGCACCAAGCAATATTTTTGGCGTTCACTCTCCTAATACTTGGAGTTTGACAATTGGTTGACGCCGGTTGATACTCGAATGAATATAGGCACTTCTTGTCAACATCGATGCTTGTCTGAGTGAACTTTGGAGTACATAGCAGCAGCATAAGTACCTGTCCATCTGATCATTTTGTGCAGTTCTACTGAAATCACCCGATGTAATGATTTGCCTGCGAGTTCAGGCTCCAAATTACTCCTTTATGAAATCGGCAAACAGTAGCACAATACCAAATTACCAATACATATGACAGGCACAATAATCAGGATAAAGACCAGTACCAACCTGTGTGAGGTAGCATATCAATTACTATTTCCTTTGACTGGAAGCCGAGATAAGCCAAGCGACTGACAGCAAAGGAAGAAAGCAAGCGGAGATTAGCGACTGACAGGAAAGGACGGAAGCTGTCGAGGCAATGAAGCACCCAAAGTTTTTGTGCAGTTCCACCAAAATCGAGCATCCCTGTTGGCACATATATTGAGAGAGTGAGATTACTGTAATAGTGGGACTAGTTGATGAAACATACACTAACAAATAGAAGCACCCTCATTATCTTAATGGGTAAAGTTAGCAACATAGTAGTCTTGCTTAAAGAGAGGTATTAGTTTATTTAATCAGTGCCAATTAGCTCAACTCAACACTCAAAGCATTGCCATTTATCATAGGTTGCAAAACTTTAACGTGCAAAGATAAAGGAGTTTCTCATGACAGTAGCACGATACAAATAGAGATGACAAGCAAACTAATATGGATGAAGGCCTTAGGCCCGTACCAACCTGAGAAAAAAAGCTTATTCATGTAGTCCCATAAGAGATGATAAAGCACTCACTGGAATCACACAATAGTATATATTTTTGTGCACTTCAAATGTATGGTTGAAATCACTCTTGTTTACCAGTGCTGAGATTATATCGAAAGATTATCAAGAACTTCCAGCAGAGTTAAAGCACTGGCTGGGATACAGTTCATTGTATTGTCTTGTGTAGTTCCACTAAAATGTATGATTGGCACAACATGATCCCTGTTTGCACAAGTAGGAACAAGGTGAAACCTTCATTAGCTTAGTGAGAAAGGATAGGAAGACATTAGCATATTACTCAAACAGTAGCATCAAATTCATGATGAACAATACGCAAAACATTGCATCATTGAACCAATGGCAATAAATTGACATGCAAAACAATAGCACTATTGTGTCATGACACTAATAATATCCCCTCCCTGCTCCACCACATGATTCACCTCCATAGACAAACATACACACATACATGATTCAGCATAGGGTCCTACTAAAGATTTGTTTAACTCCAACAGGAAAATTAGGCAGTAATAAATTAGTGGTACATAAGTACTCCTAATTAATTAAGTGAGACAGCAGAAGTGGAAGGGCTCCCTGGAGGATCGTTTCACATGTAAGGTAGTCATTACCGGAGCCCTTGAATGGCCTTGACTGAGGCCTCTGGCTTCAGCAAGATCGCCTTGGCACTGTTTCTTCTTCTTCTTCTTCTTCCCCTTCGTGCTCTGTTTCTCTTTCTCCTCACTAGTTGGTGAAACCAAGTACATGATTGGCCTTCTAATTCAGAATTGGTTTTGTCAGTGAGGGAGTACAAGTGTACTAGTAAAAAAACAGCATTATTTTCTCATGGCTGTCGGAAAATAGAGATGAACCCATGCATTAAATATCATTCTTACCTAAAGAAAGGTTATGGCGCACATATGGATGATGAGGATTGGAACACAGATCTCCCTTTGTGTAGTTCCACCAAAATGAACCAACTGTTCCATTCTGACATTCCAGTTAAACAGCACAAAAGTTACTTCTTTTAAGAAGAGTTTTGTGCAGTGCACCAAAAGGTCACAACAGCAACCAGGTGAATTGGATATCCCTGTTTGCACAAAAAGGCACAGAGGAAACAGTCAGAGTCTCAAACAATTACAGGCAAAAACATTTGGCTAAACTTGTCATGGCTTATAACAGTGGCATGGCTTCATTTTTACCAGGGACATTAGATTAAGAACAGTGGGTGCACCAGAAGTCCAGCACCATGTACGTAAACAGGGGCATAAAGTGGTGATTCATAGTTTGTTGCCCCGAGAAACAAACATCCAAGAAGCATATCTGGGTTGGTCCCATTTTTGTTCACTCTAGCCACCTACTCCTATGTGTGGATAGCAAATCTAGTCCTGGTCATACCACTATGTACAACGTTACCCCTATATTTCCCTTTTCGACCAAGAGACCGGTTGGATGACCAGTCTGTACTACTTTCACCCCCTTTCCTTCCTGTTTGTACCAAGTCCGATGTACATACTAAATTCCCCCACCCCCACTTTATTTCTTGTTTGAACCAAGTACTCCCTCCGTCCGGAATTACTTGTCATCAAAATGGATGTGTCTAGAACTAAAATACATCTAGATACATCCATTTCAATGACAAGTATTTTTGGATGGAGGGAGTACAAGATTCGACTCCATGAAGTAGCTTTACCTCTAACAATAGAAAAAATGTGACGTTGGACCATCCGATCAAGAGGGGCTAAGAGGTAGAAAATGATGCACATGCAGCGATGTAGCAAACTGGGGAAGTAGAGCTAAGGCGGTTTCGAACAAAGATATACCTGAAGGTCGTCGGGATGTGGATAGGTGGGCGGCGGGAGGCCGGATCCGCCCACAGGCAACGACGAAGGGATCAGAGGACCTCCCGCGTCAGCACTCGGCCAGAGATAACGGTGCGGCCGGCAGTGGGTCTCCTCCCTCGCTGTCGACGACGGCCTAAACGCTGCCCCTCCTCCCCTTCACCGGCGGAGGGGGATACGTCCGGATCTGTAACCAGCGGTGATGATAGAAAGCCAGTGTTTTTTGAAGGGAGAAAGACAGTGTTACTACCCCCTATCTTGTTTAGATCTGGAGAGGATGAGAGTGTGTGAATAGAGCAACCCTAGCAAGTAAGCGCGGAGGCTCCGGCCTATATATACGTAGTGGGGTAGTTTTCCTTTTTCACTCCATCAAAACAATCGTTTAAATTGTGTACTACTACATGCCAGGTCGCGGTTTTTTTAGTTGTTGATTGTTTTTTGAGATAGCTACCCACTTGTTCCAAGTGGTGTTACGGTGTGCCAGGTCGCACTTTGTATCGTTCAAGTCTGGTACTACAAGTCCCTCCATTAAATGAACAACCACCCCCTCGTAAAAATTGTGAACAAGCCCATGGCAAAAATTAGCGGAAACATGGGTTGCCCCAACATGCATTATTATTTATATTTTCTACTCCCTCCGTTCCTAAATATAAGTCTTTTTTATTAGCCACACCTAAGACAAGAATTTTTTTATTAGCGGTGAACCACACATGTCATAGACACAAAAATTGTGGCAAGATTCCCTTAGGCAAGCCAAAGTGTGTCTAACAATTTGAGCAACTCAGGTTAGGCAAGTGTGGGAAAAATAATGTGGCAACATAAGACAAACGTAGTCACAATCCAAACAGCCCTGTAATTTTTTGTGACATGCATGAAAATTTGGTTAGTTAAATTTATAGTCAAAATTTGGCAAGGTGCATCAAATCAACACATGCAAGTATCAAAAGGAAAGTCACGGCATGCATGCATGCGTTGTACTCCCTCCATTTCCAAATATAAGTCTTTTTAGAGATTGCAACAAGTGACTACATACGAAGCAGAATATGTCTACTCCTACATACGAAGTAGCCCATTTGAAATGTGTAAAAAGACTTATATCGAGTGTAGTGCTTTGATGTGTCGCGTCAACTCGTACAAGACCGAGAAATTTGATTACTACAACGCCCTCTCCCTCGCGGACTGAGATCCGGTGCCTTAACTGCACCTGCCTTTGGCTACATGATAGGAGGGCCAACCACCTGGTGGGCCCACCTGTCATAGACGCAAAGGCAGGAGAAGTAAGTAGAAGATTTCGCTACACGCTATCCCTCCCGCACGAGGTGGACGAACATGCAACAGTGGATTCGATACTGTAGAAGTAGGAGTAACATCATTGTTCGTCTTCTCGAAGAGGCGAAGAGACAAGAGCAACCCGAACATGGCAGTTGCGAACGCTCGCATGGTGCGGTTCCTTGGAGTACTAGCCAGGCTCTTGCATGAGACAAAATTGCTATTGTTTAACAATTAAACTCCATTATCCATTGGTTGATACTCATTCTGCATAGGTCCACACACTTAGCACCGTTTCCTCCTGGGGTCACCAATGTTTATTTGCTAATTAATAGCATTGCATGCAATGAACTAGCCATTGCAAGTCATTAAAAGCATGCACACCTCTCATCTCTTATTGGTTGATATGTCAAGAAATAAGAAACAAGGTAGAAGTTAATGCACTGCGCCTAAGTGTGTTGGGACTATTTGGTTTTCATAAGATGACTTACACACCTAGATGGAGGGAGTAGTATAGCCCTGTAAACCGGAAAGGATTTTTTTCCTTTCTAGAGATTTCAACAAGTGACTAGACTACACCATGTGCACTACTCCCTCCCTTCCGGTTTATAGGGCGCAAATCTCAAATCTCATGAACCAAGGCATTTTGCGATTGGAGGAACGTATCTCCTACTTTACAAAACTACCCTAATTAAACTCATGCATTAATTACGTAGTTCTCTCGTTTTCCTCTCCGCCTTGGTCGCGGTACACAATATTGAGCACTCCTATATGACCAGCCGCTATATCTACATGTGGGACATTTCAAAGAATCTGGGCCCGCGTGCCATCCACCAAATCACAGCGAGGTGCTACAGTCGAGACTCACTTGTCACCCCGGTGTGGCTTTCATGACCCGTCATATCACAAAACCCACACCTTTAGCATCAGTGGTAAGGTGGCCTCCAAGTTGGACTGGACAAAGCAACCATCATTTCACTGCAACGCTCGTTCAAGCCCTTTCTTCCCTTTCTTGAAGAAAACCTCACTCCAGGCTACTCACTTCTGCCATTTTTCTTCTGTACCGACGAAGGAAAGGTGGTCTAATCAGTTATGCTGCTATATTTTCATTCCAAGAATCTTCTTTTTGCGAAGCACCGACTGATTGTCACATCCTATTCTTTTCCCGTTTTCATTGTGATTGTGGTTTCCTTTCGATTGCTTTTTGTTTGTCAGTTCATTGATGGATCTTGGAGCACTAGGCAAAGAGTTGCTGGCGGATAACCCACCAGAGACAGTGATCTCCAGGAAGCAAGCACCGACCAACAAGTTGACCATGTTGGCGGGCCAACCCATGGAGACGAAGAACTCCAAGAAACAAGCACTCGCCAAAGAGTTGAGGACGTTGGCGGACAAACTCCTCAAAGGAAGTTGGAAGAACAGCAAGGGCCCCACTGTGCCTACCCCAGGAACTCTGATTGCCACCTATCTGAGGCTCAAGACCGAGTTTGAGGAGATAGTCGCCGTTGAGAAGCAGTATTCCCCTGGCAAGGTGATGGCCCCCATCGAGGACGAGGAGATGGCCCCCGGAGGGATGAGATCCCCACGGTGAGCTGCAGAAGGTAAAAAATAATGGCTTATTACCATAGTTGTGGTTTTTGGTTATTTGCAATGTGCTTCCTAATATGTTAGGGTTGTGCAGGTGCCGATGGACATCCTTGATGATTCCGATGTCGTGGCCCGTCCTGTTGGCATTGCCCCGGAGATCGATTCCGATGCCGCTATCCATCCTGTGGACATCGCCCTAGAGATCGATTCTGATGTCGCGGTTAGTCTTGTGGACATCGCCCCAGAAATTGATTCCCATGCCGCTGTCCGTGCTGTGGTCATTGCTCGAGAGATCGATGACAAGAAATAGTTGGTCGCGCTAATCCTTCAGGGTAGTTTGCATTGCCCTGTGTTTAATTACCAGAACGATGCGTGTTATCAAACCATCTTAGGGCTAGTGCACTGTCTTGTGTGGGCGGATCTTGCTACTTTTGTTTGATAGTGAATCATGCGATGAATCATGCGAACCCTCTCCGAGTTATGGAAACAGATGTATCCTCACCAGCTTTTGATGTAATATATGGAATGCTTAGATGTAAGTTTGAATTGTTTATCATATCAGCAAGGCTTGTTTGATGATTCTTGGTGTTAGTAGGCTAGCTACTGTGCGAGCTATAGTACTTGCAAAACACTCACCGAAGAGAAACGTTGGGGCTGATGAGCTCGTGGTACGCTTATACTTATCCCTCGTCGATCGACCAATAGCCCTAGCTCCTAAAATTGTAGGCTTAGCGATCGATCAAATAATAGTCGACATACATTCATGCCTCATTTGGTTCATAGGGTAGGAAAATCGTAGCAAAAGTATAGAGAACGTGCAACACAAAATCATAGCAGTGTAGAGACGTACTCCCTCCGTTCCAAAATAGATGACCTAGGCAGGCTAGTTTGGCCTAGTGGGTTTCAGTGATATGACGTGGTACAGTGCCGTCCAGTCTTCGCGTGTGGTAGCAGTATTGCGAGTACAGTAAGTTTTCTTGAAGAAGCAGAATTCAACGAAGTCATGATGGTTCCTTCGTCCGAACAACTTATAGTGGGAAAGGTTGGGCCTGCAATACGATCAGGGTAGACCAGGATAATTTTGTGCATGGCAGGTGGACCAGGATGGTCGACGTCCCACATGTCGGTGAATGAAAGTATTCTTTCTGATATAGAGGACGAGCAACGAGTATTCATTGTTTATTTTTGATGAAAGCTATTGTTTCCACTGTTACGATGGAAGAGTGTGAAACACGGCAGCCCAGTGAACTTGGCATGTGCACCACTCCCTCCTTCCTCATGTAATGCCCAGGTTACAGCTTTTTCTCACTTTCTCTCTATCTATTTCCTCTCAAATGTTTTTTACCTTTCTTTTTAAGACACAATTGTTTTTATGCCTTTTTTTAGACTTATTTTTTTATACCTAGGAGCACGTGTAGAGACGGGCTCTTGCAGAGCCCACTCCTTGACTTTGTCAATGCCTCTCTCTCCTCCACATAAGGAGTACTACTTGCTATTTATGCATGCGGCGGGAAGCTGGCGTCTTGAGGGGCCAGGGCAGTGAGAGAGGGCTCCGGAAGCGGTCCGAACTCCAGCATGGCCCACCTCACATTATCACCATATATTTCTTGGAGTCTGTGCGTGGCGGGCGGGCGATCTCATCTCCCTCCCCCGTTTCTCTCTTCTCAGCCGATGCCCACCGAGCGATTAGATTTCGGCTATCGATGGTTTATTCAATTACGGTCCCACATGTCAGTGAAATTGCAAGACAACGCGTGTCCCCTCTGGTGAGCGGCGTGCGAGCCGGACTGTCGGGGTTGCGACGCGTACGAGTTGTAACTGTGCCGCCTTTTCCTTTAGAACTTGGGAAGCATAACATTTTCACGCGATCGATCGATAGAAATCCAGAACAAAATGACAAGGGCGGTGCTTTCCCGCTCGTTAGGCGGGCTAGTTCGAGTGATATGACGTGCTACAGTGCCGTCCACTTGCTCCATTTTTATGTAAGAAAGAGTTTACACTCTTACGCGGGAGGAGTGCGAAACACCGCGGATCTGATTTTGATCGAGGGATAACTGTTCCCTGCCAAATAATGGAGGATTGTTAGTGATTATAGCATGATAGTTAGGGCATCCCCAGCGCTGGCCCACAAATTTACACCGGCATCTGTCCGAGGACACTGATGGATGCCATCTGATGCTGCCCGCATACCTTTTGACAACTATATGAACTAACTGGACGAAATTCGTGCAAACAAAGCAAATTTCAAATTAACCGGATGAAATTCATTACATTTCGAAAACTTTTCCTACAAACTGGACGAAATTCATTACATATTTCGCTCAAACCGTACTAAAACCTACTGTAAACCTATTCTAAACGATCGCCAACGCCCGACCACCATGTCCGGCCATGAACCCAAGAAAGTCGGCCATTGCCTTTGCCTCCTCCTCGACAACCTCCTCCTCCAGAGCACAAGGTTATGACGATTTCCGCCTCCACGTCACCGTCAAGCGGCTAATCGGCCGCCGATGTTTACCCCACCAAGCTTGGCGTCGACTGAGTGGAGTAGCGGTGGCCTTCCCGGGACCAGAGCGGCGGCGACCTACCGTGTACTATTCTTCCTCGCTGCCGCCTGCGCCCGCGCCCGCGCGCCGGCTTCGTGGTCGTGGCGGCGGAGGGCGGACGGGGGGGGGGGGGTGGCGGCGATCTCCTTCATTTTCTCCTGTGAAAGTACGTCGAAGAGAGCTTTGGAGCACGCCCGAAGCGGAGCCGCCGATGTCCCTCGTCTGCTCCTGTGACAGTACGTCCAAGAGAGCTTCAGAGCACCAGGAGGCCATGGTTGAAGTGGTGCCTATAGAAGGAAGGGACCGGAGGAGAATAAGTGTGGGTCTTTGGCTATGGCTGGGAGCTGGGGCTCAAGTTAATATAGCGGGCAAATGGCAATGAGCCGCGGCAGACGGATGGACAACTGGCGCTGGAGTAGGTTCGTCGGGCGTGAATGCGGACGCTGCTTCGGTGACTTAACTGCAGATGCGTTTGGGTTACTGACAAGTGGGCCCAACGGGCATCTGGCCCGCATGTCAGTGACACACCAATTGCACCTGTGGTTAAATCCGGTGAATGCGGCATTGACATTCTGGAGAGACGGTGACCGTTTCAGGCGGGAAGCGCGCGGTAGCGATGGAAGGGGTTTCGGTGTGCAGTGGCACTAAGATCGGTCGCTCACGATAGTACATACTCCGTACCATACTACCATAGTACCCTCTCTAGATTAGGCTATTTTATAGATTGCCGTTGTGATGGACGATATACATGAGCAAGGCGGTCCGAGTATGACCGTTGGTGTTGAGCCAGGTGAATACATGCTCGGCGTTCGCGTAGGCCTCCATCAAACATCTAAACAGTATTGTCAGGCACCGCCGGGGTGCGCAGGTGATGGGCTCGCCGTTTGATGTCTACTACACAATCTTCTTCTTGTAGACGTTGTTGGGCGTCCAAGTGCAGAGGTTTGTAGGACAGTAGCAAATTTCCCTCAAGTGGATGACCTAAGGTTTATCAATCCGTAGGAGGCGTAGGATGAAGATGGTCTCTCTCAAGCAACCCAGCAACCAAATAACAAAGAGTCTCTTGTGTCCCCAACACACCCAATACAATGGTAAATTGTATAGGTGCACTAGTTCGGCGAAGAGATGGTGATACAAGTGGTATATGGATAGTAGATAAAGGTATTTGTAATCTGAAATTATAAAAACAGCAAGGTAAGAATGATAAAAGTGAGCGTAAACAGTATTGCAATGCGTTGAAACAAGGCCTAGGGTTCATACTTTCGCTAGTGCAAGTCCTCTCAACAATACTAACATAATTGGATCACATAACTATCCCTCAACATGCAACAAAGAGTCACTCCAAAGTCACTAATAGCGGAGAACGAATGAAGAGATTATGGTAGGGTACGAAACCACCTCAAAGTTATTCTTTCCAATCAATCCGTTGGGCTATTACTATAAGTGTCACAAACAGCCCTAGAGTTCGTACTAGAATAACACCTTAAGACACAAATCAACCAAAACCCTAATGTCACCTAGATACTCCAATGTCACCTCAAGTATCCGTGGGTATGATTATACGATATGCATCACACAATCTCAGATTCATCTATTCAACCAACACAAAGGACCTCAAAGAGTGCCCCAAAGTCCTACCGGAGAATCACGACGAAAACGTGTGCCAACCCCTATGCATAGGTTCATGGGCGGAACCCGCAAGTTGATCACCAAAACATACATCAAGTGAATCACGTGATATCCCATTGTCACCACAGATATCCACGGCAAGACATACATCAAGTGTTCTCAAATCTTTAAAGACTCAATCCGATAAGATTACTTCAAAGGGGAAACTCAATTCATTACAAGAGAGAGGAGGGGAGGAGAAACATAAGATCCAACTATAATAGCAAAGCTCGCGATACATCAAGATCGTGCCAAATCAAGAACACAAGAGAGAGAGAGATCAAACACATAGCTACTGGTACATACCCTCAGCCCCGAGGGAGAACTACTCCCTCCTCGTCATGGAGAGAACCGGGATGATGAAGATGGCCACCGGAGAAGGATTGCCCCCTCCGGCAGGGTGCCGGAATGGGTCTAGATTGGCTTTTAGTGGCAACTGAGGCTTCTGGCGGCGGAACTCCCGATCTATTGTGTGTTCTAGAAGTTTTAGGTTACGTAGGTATATATGGGTGTAGGAGGTACGTCGGAGGAGCTATGGGGGCCCCACGAGGCAGGGGGCGCGCCCTAGGGGGGCGCCCCCACCCTCGTGAGCACCTCCCGTATCTCCTGACGTGGAGTCCAAGTCTATCTGGTAGCTTTCATTCCAAAAATAACTTCTTTAGTTGATTTCGTTCCGTTTCGACTCCGTTTGATATTCCTTTTCTTCGAAACACTGAAATAGGCATAAAACAACAAATCTGGGCTGGGCCTCCGTTTAATAGGTTAGTCCCAAAAGTAATATAAAAGTGGATAATAAAGCCCAATATTGCCTAAAACAGTAGATAATATAGCATGGAGCAATCAAAAATTATAGATACGTTGGATACGTATCACCATTTGCGTTGCGCAATGAGCAGGACTTTGATTTAGAGGGCGACGTGCATGCATTAGCATGCTTTGACAACGTGAGTGTGAGTGTCTGACGCGAAGTATTTCATTTTCATTTGGCTGACGAGGGTGCGTTGGAGCGACGAGTCCGTGGTTTGATTCCCCATATACGCATAATTTTGGTTTTTTTACAGTATTTCTTTCTCCATTGACAGGTAGGCCCGCGTAGATAGATAAAGAACACGAGCTGATGAGGCGCATGCGGACTATTTGACTGGTCAACCAGACAAATACAGAGCTATACGCTGAGCCAGTGACCGTATAATCACCATATCCCGTATACAATGATCAAAGTGAGCTATCAAGACAAGTTCGATGACCGCCAATGCATTTTACACGGTAATAAATGACCAGGATTGAATGGGAATCCAAATTTTCTTCGTCTTCTGTCCTTGAGGTCTTGACAAGCCAATGCACTATGCGATTGTCCGACCACTCCACCCCAGAGCTCTCACCAAGCGTCGTTCATGCCACCACGCCGCACACTAACCGGTAAGGCAGCGATGGCATCCCGCCGCGCCGAGTTCCTCGCCGCCCACGACCGCACACAAAATGGTAGGGAAGCGATGGCATCCCTCCGTGCCGAGTTCATCGCCGCTCGCGGCCTCACAACTATGTGGGAGGAATTTGAAGATGCCAAGGCCGAATGGGCGGTAGAGCAAGAGGCGACCAAAGCAGCATAGAGGGAGTGGAAAAGTCAGAAAGCACTCAAGAAAAGAGAGGCCCGCCGCCGCAAGAAAGAAAAGGATGCAAGCGCTGCTGCGGAGAGGTCAGCGGAGATCCAAGCACGGTGGGGTGTCGCCGACAAAGCCGGGAAGGAGAACGACGACATCTGGCCAGCATGTGAGAAGTAGTAGTACTAGTAGTTAGTGTGTGTGTCCGTGTCTGAGTATGAGCATGTACCAATACTACTAGTTACTACTGTAGTTTTTAGAGAAAATTACCAGTACATTAGCCTAGACTAAATGAAAAAATTCCTATCCTAAGCATCAAATAGCATCTCTTTCTCTATAGGAATTGAGATGCATGTCATCTCACTTCCTATGATTATCATATTCCTATCCTATGAATGAAAGGAGGCCTCTGTTGGAGTAACTACTGTAGCTAGCAGTACTGCTGGTACAATAGTTTTCTTCAAGAAGCGGAATTCAACGAAGTCATGATGGTTCCTCGTCCGAGCAACTTCAAAGTGGGAAGTGGGCCTGTGATTTGACATCTCATTAGTCATTGTTACTGTGGCGTGACGACCTGGGTGACTCTCCCTTGGAGTTCTGCGTGCATGGCAAGTGGACCAGGATGGTCGACGTCCCACATGTTGGCGAACGGACGTATTCTTTCCGATATCGAGGAGCAAGGAAACCGCGTGGTATAGTATCACTGCTGATTGGTTCGCAAAAAAATAGTATCACTGCCGATTTATAATTATTTTTTATTTCTGATGAATGATAGCGTTTCAACTCTTACGACGAAGGGTGCCAAACACGGCACGTGCTGGATGTCCCACACGTCGGTGAAAGGAGTGGGACATGAACAACATGGTAGAGCCCAGCGTAAAAAACAGCGTGGTAGAGCGTCTCCACTTCTTCCACTTCTGGGTCGGAGACCACACGTAGTAGTACTTAGTGGTATGAACGATACAAAGTGCGACCTGGAGAGAAAGACACGTCTAGTTGGAAGGTCTCGGGGCATACACGTAAACAAATATAAAAGTTAATATGTGCCTCCAACTAATATAGTAGTAGTAGAGTACTTAGGCACGTACTCCATAACATCATCGTGCATTGCACGTACAACACTTAGTGGTAGTACGTAGTAAGAGACAAATGCCGCCCAAGAGTTCCCTTCTCGACCTACTTTTGGGTGTTTGGTAGAGTGTATGGAGGGTGCATGAGTCCACACTAGTTTAGCACAAATACACTAGAAGCATGCATGAAGAGAGCATGCATGAAGAGGGGTGTTGAGTTGAGCATGCATGAAGAGGGAACAACTATGCTGAGACGAGAAAGCAACCAAACACACCCTATATGCCACGCATGTTCATACCATTTGTGTCTTTCTACTTCACTTACTGCGCTACATTACTCAGGTTTGTATGTCCACTCCTGGGTACATGTCCGTCTCGTAGTTCCAGTCCCACGTGTTCTTCATATAGATGGAACGATCCTTGCATAACACGTGCACCTTGATGCTAGATGTCTCGCGTGTTGGCAAAAGGATGAACAAAGCTCACGTAAAAAATAGAGTGGAAGAACATAGATTCCGGACGACCGAGAAGGAGCAAGGAACCTCGTGGTGGAGCGTCTGCACTCATAATATTTAATATTATTCAACGATATAAAATTAACCAATCATCTCCACAGTGGACTGGAAGAGTACGAAACACGGCAGCCTAGTGTAGTTACATCATACTAGTACATGGCTAACCCACGCTATCACCATATTTCTTGGCTTCCGTGCGACACCTATCTCTAGTAATCCTGCAGCCCGCATCGCTTCTCCCTCCTCGTCTCTATCAAAGTGCGGCAGCCTGGCGTTTATGCCGTCTATTGAGGTCGGTTAACTATCACATGTTAGCGACATGCCAAGAGCATTCTAAAAAAATTCCTTTCACGTTCCGTTTTCAAAAGGACAAAAATCCTTTCACGTACAAATTTGCCTGTATGCTTTGAGCAACTTGCATGTCCTATACTGCTCCCGTTTAATACTCTAACTTAGCTAGAGGTTAGACTAACTCATGACTAACCCTGAACTAACTGTATCCAAAGAGGTGTTTGGGTGATAGGGTTAGATTGACAATAAATGCACTTCATGGAGAGAGAAAAGTGATTTTTCAGTGGTCCCAATGAGAACTATCTCCAGTTAGCACCTCTTGGGTGGGATAGTTTTTTTTTGTGGGTTCGGTGCAACTTGCTCCAATTTAAAACCTCATGCTTGGATACTTTAGGGCTATTTGAGCCCCAACTAGCTCAAACTAACTCTAACCCATGGATCAAAACAGGGCCTATGGCCAGTCTCGACGCGAAGCAGTCGCGTGCACCGGGAAGCGGCGCTCTCTTGGCCGTCGCGCCACTTCAAAGCCGGCGCCAGTGAGAGGTCGCCTCCGCTCTGGCCGGGCATTAATGCGGCACTGACGCTCCAGGGCGATGTTGACCATTTCACGCGGGAAGCGCGCGCTGGCAAGGGAGTATAGGTTTTGAACCATTTTAGGTGTAGTACTGGTAGTTTGCAAAACTACTCAATTATTGCACTCAGTTTCCTAAGAAATTATGGTAAAAAAACGTTACTCCACAGCCCGCTTCCCTTCTCCTTCCTCTTCCACTGCCCACGCACATCCGCGGGAAGCGACCGGTCAACCCTTATATAGGAGTGCTAGCACAAAAAGATGCATGCATGACCACTAAAATTTCGATATTAAAGCGCCGCTCCGGCGGGAGTATGGCGTATGTTGTTACCTTCAGCCGGCCCGTAGCTACCGGGCGACAGTGACCAGAGAATAGGCGGCGGGAGGGGAATGAATGCAGCTACTGTTTGGGCTCGCCTTACGGCTTAAATAAATGCGCAGCATCACGTGTACCTGTGGGTGCACATATTGTAACATACATGTCTGCTTAAGTGGGCGTCACATAACTGGTGTGTGGGTGAGAGATTCTGAGAGACAGAGTGTGTGCGTGCGACTCTACTCTTTAGACATGTACTCAACCTTTTGCATCGGGATATAAGTATAATGGTATTTACTTTAGCTAGTGATTTACGTGGCCATGTTAACAGGGTTGTGTCAAAAAAATGTCACTTCCTGCTCGTGATTTGCGTTATATAATTACAAGCAAGATTCTCGTGCATTGCAGGGAACACCAATATGCATTTTTTTACAAAACACCTGTTGTGATTGACCCATGCAGGAGTAATCCCATGTGTAAAAACTAATAATATCTCGAGAATTTTATCAGAAAACTGGTATCTCGAGAATGTCATCGAAAAAAATGAAAGATGAGAGATAAGGCGAGGAGGAGTGGAGCGTGGTGGTGACTGGTGGTCGGAATGGGCGGAGGCATGGGGATGGACGGCGCCGGCAGGCGGCAGCGGCCACCATGCATGCTAGATTGTTCCAGAGACTTATTCCTTTTTTAATTGTTGAGCAATGAGGTTGCGGGAGATAATGATGTGGAGAGAGGTGCAGGTATCTTTTGTAAAATTATCATAGTTTGCTTTCTATCCTTACATATAGATCATACAGTCTGTATTACAAGATGGCAGGCACACCATCACCGCCAACTCGTTTTTTTATAAGGGTACAGATGATAAGTTTGCTGACTACTAAAGTAAAGTGGAATTTGTCCATGTTATGCAAGTAAATAAAGGTGATTGTTTATCATGCGGGTAAGGTTGGATGAAGGGTGGTAGGAACAAATGCTCCGCCTAGAGCATGTGTGTGTGAGATGGAGTCTTAGTGTGTGTGTGTGCGTGCGTGTGTGTGTGTGTGAGAGAGAGATGGAGTCTTAGTTTGTGTGTGTGTGTGAGAGAGAGAGAGAGAGAGATGGAGTCTTAGTGTGTGTGTGTGGGGGGGTGCGTGCATGCATGTGTGTGTGTGTGTTTGTGTGTGTGTGAGAAGAGAGAGATGGAGTCTTAGTGTGTGTGTGGGGGTGCGTGCGTGTGTGTGTGTGTGTGTGTCGCGGGGTCCTTTGTGGCGGATGTAATTTAAGTGTGCATGGCTTCATCATCGAGAGGTGATGTGTATGGCAGAGGCCACCAACGATGGGGTGCGAGAGAGAAAATGCCCGTAGAGAGGGAAGAGAAGGTGTGTGCGCGTGAGAGGAGTCGACATCGAGAGAACGTGTTTGTTCGAGAGACACCGAGGAAGACTACTATATATCGATGGTGCATGTAGGCGGGAATTAAACAAATGGATGGTCTTATTGGTTTTGGGGATATAGGGGAAGAGTGAGAGGCGGGGGGGGGGGGGTAGCTAGAAGGAGATTGTTAAGTGTGAGTGTGTGTTTTACCCATCCAGGCGGAAGTTATGTGCACAAAAGAGGAGAACGATTCGATGTGGCATTAGGATTGAGGGTAATTAACTATGTATGGAGACATAGAGACCTTGAACATGCATGTGTGAGAGGTATACATGTATACGTGGGATGTGTGTGTGTGCGCGCACGCATGATCGAGATAAAAGAAAGAAGACATAAGTCATAAGATCAACGACATGGGAGAGACGGATTGGTATGACAATATGCATGCATGTGAGAATGCAGGGAAGAAGGCCCGACAATTGAGCATGTGTTTTTGTCTTTAAGAGATAGTGGCGTGGGCTGGAGCATGCATCTATGGCGAGCAGAGAGAGTGAGGTGCAACGATTGTGCAAAAGAGACCAACCTATAAATGCATGTGTATGGAGAGACATATATAGTGTGGGTGATAGGAAGCAAGACTCCGTGCGAGAAAGAAATGTTGACGGAGAAACTAAAGATAGATACAGAGATGGAGATGCTAGCTAGAGGGACATCCGCTAGTTTGGGTGTTGGAGATGACCGTCGGGTTGTTCAATGGGTGAAGTTATATATGTGTGTGAGAGGGCACTTGACTGCATGTAGAGAGAAACATATGTAGTGTGCGTGATAGGAATCAAGAGTGAGGGCGAGAAAGAAGGTTGATGGAGAAACAGATAAATAGAAAGATAAAGATGCTACCTAGTGTGCGTTAGAGATAGGAGTCGAGTGGATCAGAAGGCTGGGTTATGTGTGTGGGTGTGAGAGAGATAGAGAGAGGGTGCATGTGAGTCACATACAAACAGACATCAGAGAGAAATGAGATCCATAGAGACGGAGTATTGTGTTTGCGAGAGAGAAAGATATTTCACAACGAGAGTGATAGCTAGAGAGACATACGAGGGAACGCAAGATATCTCTAGGGAGAGAGGGTGTGTGTGAGCGACATAAAAGAGAACAATGGAGAAATATGAGACCCTGGGAGACAGAGTTTGTGTTTGTGTGTGAGAAAGAGATATTGAAGAGGAAGAGTTGTAGGTTCTCATATCTAAGGAGCGAAAGACATCTCTGTATGAGGGGTGTGCGAGTGGCACACATGGGAATAGTAGAGAGAAATGAGACCCTGGGAGACAAAGTTTTGTGTTTGTGTGAGAGAAAGAGATTCCACATGGAGAATCATAGTTAGAGACACATAGCAGGGACCGAGATATACTTAGAGAGATATAGAGTGATGAAGGTCGAGGGAGAGAGTATCGTCAGTGTGTTACGAAGATAAAAGATCATTGTCGACATACATGTAGCACGAGAGATACCTGAGAGACGATGAACGCGTATAGGTCCAGAGAGATAGTCCTATATAAGCATGAGTGATAGCTATATGAGACGAATATCTAGATTAAAGGGGATTCAAATATTTAAACTGGAGATCACAACATCGATAATATCATAACGCAAATTGGTGTATCAAACATGCATATTCATTTGAATTTGGGCACACGTGTAATGTTATATAGTTTATCAATATTGGTGATCCATAGATTCTTCAATTACAAACAATGCATGGTTTATATCCAATTAATGTCTAAACGGGATTACAGTATATGTTGCATGTGTGGAACACATTATACATATTTGAGAAGTAAAAAAACCCCGCATGAAACACACATTAATTGGAGACAGTTAGCGAGGAATGCATACATTGGATTTCAACATAAAGTGGTTTCAAATATTTTGAAAATCCAAATTGATGGATACAACCTTATGAATCCGAGATCATGCCATTTGTAAACCATATTTATGTATAAATGGTGTTGTGCTTTTGAAAGTATATATGAAAAATGATGTATATAGAATGTAATTCCAATTAAAAATGGATCCCGCCAAAAAAATAGAATACAAACAGGATTCAAATTGAGTTGGCACGGTAAACGTGCACTCTGCAAAATTTGAACGAAGCGGGGAAAGTCACAGTAACCGCCCGAAACCAAAATCTGCGAGATGGAAATCAATACTGCCTATGCCTGCCACGCAAAGCCTATCTGCTGGATTTCTATAGGTTTCGATAGGGGTAGGTTTGTAATTTCACCCAAACGTGACGTAACCGCCTCTCACCCGGATTCATACACGGTGGGCGCCAAAACACAGTGTGTCGTTGGCCAAAATCGACTCCCTCCCCGATTCATATTCATACACGGTGGGCGCCAAAAACAAACTCTTGTCGGCAAATATTCGGTGTATGCGAGATTACCGTCCTATCCCCAACCGACTAATGTTGTTGTGATGTAGTAGAAATTTGAAACGGGGGCTAAGTTTGTAAATTTCCTCGCATTTGAGACAAGCGCGCCCTGAATACATGGTTCCCCCTTCCTCTCTATCTCCCTTTTCCCCATTCGTACTCCGTGGGCGCCAAAACACCCTGTCCACCCCACCCTCCTCCGTCTGCCGCCGTCCGCCACCCCATCCACCGCCATCCTCCTCCACCATGCCGGAGCTGATACCCCGATGCTGCCGTCCACTACAAGAGATCGGCCTCTCTCATCCACGGCTTCGGACCGGGATCCTTGCATCCCGTCGTCTCGCTTCATCCCCGCCGTCGTCCACCTTACCGGCGCCGCTCCTATGACCGTCTCGTCTACCGTGCCCCGCCGCCATCGTCTACCCTCCTAGATCTACTTCCACGCTGCCGACAGCCATCGCTACCACAACACCATCAAATTCTCAGCAGATGCGTACACGGCGCCGCACCAGAGGCGGTACTCTTTCGTATCTGCTCAACTTATTTATCACAGCAAGAAAATAGATCGCCACTGCTTTACTCTAATTTCTTCTCTTGGTCGCGAAGTTGCCTTTGTCCGGTTTGCACCTTCAGATCCGCCATGGCATGCTCAACACTATACTCCCAATGCTTATGGTTTTCCCCTTTTATATTCCACATTAGTTAAATCATAGTAGACTAAATTTCAAAATTGGGTCAATCGATTTTTCAGAGCTCGCCGGAGTTCGCCGGTGCGATGAAGGGGCTCGAGTGGTTGTGGGGCCTCGCCGAACGAAGAAAACTCGACGCAGGTGGGGGTTGGGGTGGGGGTGGGGGTGGCGGAGGAACACAGGCGGTGGGGGGCGGTGGTCCGGCCGGCGGCCCATGCGGTGTTCTGTATGGGAAGAATCAGAGACGAGGAAGAAGAAGGGTTAGGAGACGTAGGATCTTCATCCAACCGCCTGAAATGGTCGAGAGACAGCTGGGAGTTGCATTCTTAATGCGCTTTGGTTCATCATGTGTGGGCACTGCACAACCAACATTTTATTATCCAAAATCTGCTTGCTCTTCTTTACCATGTTCCTCTTCCGTTCTTCTTTAATATGTACTCTCTACGTTCCTAAATACAAGTCTTTGTATAGATTCCACCATGGACTACATATGGAGCAAAATGAGTGAATCTATACTCTAAAATGTATCTGGATACATCTGTATGTGATCCATAGTGGAAATCTCTACCAAGACTTATATTTTGGAACGGAGGGAGTATGATAGTAGTATAGTATGTTCCTTGTACTGAAGATGAGCAGGGACATTTGTAGTGTAGAGGTCTATACGGTCGGTTGTGATGGACACTTTGAGCCTCTTTGATTCGAAGGATCTTGTAAACATAGGAATAGGATTTGTAGTGGCCTGCCCACTTGAATCCTATAAGAATAGCAAGGAAATGCGGGGAGCTGTGTCGCCTTTGAGAGTTACATTGATATTAACAGTACCGCACCTTCACTTGAAGAGAGCTGGTATCCGAAGCCTTTCTAGCCGTACCGGCAATACTAGCACATATATTCCACCAAGTTCCACTTTGCTGATTTTACTCTGATGCTTAAGGTTTTCCCGTTATATCTACACTATGATTTGTGTAGCTGCTTTGTGTCGCACTAGTAGCAGTCCACTCTTGAAGCTAAACACTGCAATGACTTACAAAATTGGCACCAAGGCATTGAGTGCCATTCTGGATGCAATGAAACTCATACGCTCCCCACCTGTTGATTCTTGTTCAGAATATGATCCTAATGACTATTCTAACCTCGAGGAGCCAAAGGCAGATGGCCTGTCCTGTTCACCCATCAAGGTGCCTGTTCTAATTTGGCAATGTTTTATTGATTGCGGGTATCTTGCATATGTTGTCTTGCATTTCTTCTACTTTGTTGCACCGCCATCTGCTTAGTTTACTCGTCATATATGTCGAGATGCCATGCCCATCCATTATCAATACATATTCCATCTGTCATCGTACCATGTTTTTCCACTCAAATGTTGTTCTTGTGCATCAGACATCAAAAAGGAAGAGGGTGATTGCCGAACCTGAAGGAGCACCAGCGAAGTCCTTGAAAAACATGGTGGTGCCAGAGAAATCAGACAGCACCCCACTTATATTGGCTGTACAACTAGTGACACAAAACGTAGGACCGACTCCAGCAGACTGTACCCATACTTGACTGGCCACACCACTAGACCCACCACACAGGACCTGCACTCTAGCAAAATGTATACCGATTTCATTTGCCATAGCACCAGCTGTATCGTAGAAAAATCCCACTCTAGCAAAAAGTACAACAAGTCCACCGGCCGAAGACCTATCCCAACTGTAGTGACCCGACCCGAATGGATCCAGTCTACTGTGCTCCGGTGTCATCCCTGGATCAGTAATGCTGACACCACACAGTACATCGAAGAATTTATAACAGAGTGGCAATCACACACTTATTACATCGTTGTCTCAAAGAGAACTTATTACAATAAATATGGCTTAAGGCCATCTAATAACGATAACAGCGGAAGACTCGGAAGATAAATGGGTCCATCAACTCCAATGGCATCACTGAGTATAGAACCACGACCTAAAAGCACCTTACTCGTCGTCTGAAAATACTGCAACATGGGAAGTTGCAGCCCGAAAACGGGTCAGCACATGGAATATGCTGGCAATGTAACACATAGAGAGTAATGGAATGAAACAGCTATACTACATGCATATATGGCTGGTGGAAAGCTCTATGGTTACAGTTTTGCGTAAAGCCAGTTTTTCCCTACTACAAAGGAATAAATTTATTTAACTATCATGGTAGTTGTTAAACATCGGGAATGCTTGACAGCATTCCGATCCCAATTAAGTAATTAAAACCCATTAATATTAATTAGAGTAACATGTTGAGATTCACATGATATTCAAGTACTAGATACTCAAGTTGTCCATAACCGGGGACACGGCTAACCATGATTAGTTTGTACACTCTGCAGAGGTTTGCGCACTTTTCCCCACAAGACTTGATCGCCTCCGTTTGGTTTCTCGCACTACATGATGTTTGAGAAACGGATGACCGAGACACAGTCTTTCAGAAGCACTAGCACCTTACATGTGGGTAGACCGGTACACCTACTTTCCCCTACATCTGCTAGTCTACCCATAAGAGTTCGCACGACTTAGTCAACTATGCCAGAGCCCATAATGGTTTGTGGCTGCACACGGAAGTTTACTAGCACGAATGATCTTATGATCCCTTTGAGCCTGGGTGGCGGTCCGAAATAAAAATAGGCAAGTCCCGATAGACATCAGGTGCCTCAATCCACCCAGATGTGTATTTAAGTTGCCACCTTAAGTAAACCATTTAAAATTAACAAACTCACATCTGTCATGGATATCACTCACCCAATCCACGTCTACTAGCATAGCATGACATAATAAGCAAATGTAGAAGTAACTCCCAAAGGTTTCATGATAATACAAGTGATAGGTACTACCTCATCTACTTCCCATCCCACAATTTAATTAGATCCTAATCATGCAATGTGTGAGGATTGATCTAATGCAATAAAACTGGGTTGTAGAAAAAGGTATGATCAAAGTGTTACTTGCCTTGCTGATGATCCGCGAGACCTAGGGTTTCGAAGTAACAAGCGACGCAATCCGGGTGATCTATCGCATACAAACAACAAGCACACAATAAGTACTCATCTAATGCACAGGTAAAACTCGAACAAGAGAACGAACCAGAAAGTTCAACTTAAGAACTCCGGTTGCAAAGGAAAAACCGAACAGATGACGGAAAAACAAACGGCGGAAGAAAACAACTCGGTTCTAGCAAGTTGAAACTAGGTCAAATTTTATTGTGGCAAAAACTTGTTCAAGTTTATTAGACGGAACGGCGGTTTCGAAACGAAACTGCAGGCGCTTGAATCACCTGATTCCGATAAACGAGCAAGAAGAAAGACTAGAACGAAGATCGGATCTGAGATCACGATCGCGGAATGAATCCGACGAAAAGAAAGAGACGAACGGTTAAACGAACGGGCGTCGTTAACTGGGAAAAATCGGTGATCACGTTCGTTGAGACGAACGGTCCGAAAGAAGAACGAAAACCGATCTAGGGTTTTCGGAAAAGAAACCGAAAAGAAAAATCGGAAAGAAAACGGAATAGAAACGGAACGGTTCTTTTAAGAAAAAACGAACCGAGGAAAAGAAGAGGCGGCACGGCTACCTCGGGAGGCGGGCTTCGGGCGGCGGCTTAGGGAGGAGGCGGCGGCTTAAGGCGGCGGCGGCTTGTGGCTTGGGGTGGTGG